>NC_081213.1:28061654-28106654 GCF_902713425.1 Acipenser ruthenus
GTCCTACAGCCAGGCTCACGGTAAGTCGAGTCTCCACTCCGTGGCACAGTGCTGTCTTTATCGACAGGACGGGTTTGTTTACCGCTTTACATACGAGTTTGCATGCAGCTCTGAAGTTTAGTGTTCGGTTGTCAATTATACAATGCATTCAAACAGAGCAAAATGCCTGATATAAATTACAAACTGAATTGTGGACAGTGCTGTCTAGGGAGAGTAGGTTAATCAATGTAATAACAGAGCTACTGTTGTTGTTGTTGTTGTTATTATTATTATTATTATTATTATTATTATTATTATTATTATTATTATTATTATTATTATTATTATTGAAGGGTTTTTGTTTACTATAGGAAACTTACTTGTAAGTTTCACTCTATTAAAGTTGTTGAAAAAAAGGTTTGCAAATAAAAAAAGGAAGCAGAGAGACTTTGAACCACGAAAGGGAGGGTTTCAGAGAGCTGAATGAGAATAACAATACACGCAGCACTTCCCGGATATGGAATCAAATGTAAAGGGCTAATATTGTGCGTGTCCGAGAGGAGTTGCGTTCGGAGAAGCTGTCCAGACGGCTCGAGGCGACCTCGCTTGTCTGCTCTTATTTTTTTCTGTGCTTGTGTCATATGCCTTTCAAAGCCTGTGCTAATTTAGCCTGTACAAGGCTACAAAAGGTCTATGTAATATGTATGGCTGTGGTTACAAGGCTTATATAGTTTCTTGCTTTACTAACTGTATCTGATAACAGTGTCGCGTGGGTGTCTGGTTTTCGTTGTGTGCGTGTACAGTAAAGCAGAACAACGATTGTACCGATTGAAACGTTTTTACATAGTCGCTGCGCTATTGCCGTTAATAACGACAATACGTGCTGGTGTGACGTGTTTATAGCATCTTTAATACTGCCTAACATTTCCGTTTTATTCTTACTATCTGCAACGGCTCAATCTCTGAATATAGATATATATTCTTCAACATGCCTCATAAACTTTTTGCAGCTCGCTTGACCGGGGGCCAGGTCTGCCGACCTCACCTCATCCACAGCCCCGGGATCCCTTGGCTTGACAGCGGGAAAGCAGCTCTGTCAGCTGCCCATCACCACAACGCCTGGGCGGTGAGCCACTTCACCAAACAGAGCCTCCACCCGGCCAGTACCGGGGCACCGGGCGGCTTGTCAGCGGTGTACCCTGGCAGCAGCGGCGCAAGCACAGGCACCGTATCCTCACTCACCTCAGGGTCCCACTCCAGCCAGCACCTCTTCAGCTTCCCTCCCACCCCGCCCAAGGATGTCTCTCCAGATCTGGGCGCCGCGTCCCCCTTGTCCGCCAGGTTAGACGAAAAGGAATCCCTGAAATACCAGGTCTGCCTGGCAGAAAGCATGAAGATGGAAGGATCAAGTCCACTGAGGAGCAGCCTGGCGTCGATGGGATCACAGACCCCGTCCACCCACCACCCGATACCCACTTACCCCACTTACTCTCTGCCCGGAGCGCATGAGTACGGCGGAAGTCTGTTTCACCCGGGTAGCCTCCTCGGGAGCGCCTCATCGAGCTTCACCCCAAAATGCAGGAGCAAAACCAGGTCGTGTTCAGGTAAGACTAGTGCTCCTTAATACATTTATTTGATGATGATAATAATAATAATAATAATAATAATAATAATAATAATAATAATAATAATAATAATAATATATTAGCTCAAAGAACCAGCTGCCTAACGTTTCTATATGTTGTACATCTCTCTCTCTCTCTCTCTCTCTCTCTCTCTCTCTCTCTCTCTCTCTCTCTCTCTCTCTCTCTCTCTCTCTCTCTCTCTCTCTCTCTCTCTAGAAGTTCGGTGTTTTCACGGTTTCTAAATGATACGTATGATTAATGTGCCATGACTCAGAATAAAGATTTTATGAATGTATAAAGTTATAAATGACTAATAGCCTTAATAAAAAATTTAAAAAGTAGTGTAATATTCATAGTTTCGAAATCAGTAAATTAAATGGAAGTTTTGATCTCAAGGTAAATTTGTTTGTTCCTTTTTTAGCCTTATTTTTCTTTTTTTCTTTCTTTTTTTTTTTGTAAATATTATCTTTCCTTTGCCGGAGTGCAGCTCCCAAATAGAAAACAGTTACTGCCCTCCAGTAAAATATGACAGCGATGTTGTAAGCGGTACTTTCGTTTTCTCTAAGCAGAACCTGGAAATGGCACACTCTCTTGTGCATTAGAACCCATTCGGTTGAACCAAGCTGAAGTGAATGTTGTGAATGTTCAGTTAAACAGAAAAAGCCCTGCCTGTCGGGAAAGTAGATCATTACAAAAGACAAGTGCATTATTCTGCTAAATTGCGTTGGGTACAAATGTGTAGGAGTTTAAAACCAGCTCGACTTCGATGCCCATCCGTTTTCCCTATTCTTTTTTAAGTGTAGTTCAAGTGTGACAGATTGTTTTGTGGGTGTAGTTTGCGGGTTTATCTTATCTGTTCGAGTTGTTAACGCTTGTTTTAACAGCTCTTATCGGCTTTTAATTACCCCTCCGCGACACATGTAAAAGCACTCCGCTGTAAGAGCATTGGACCAGAGTTTTTGATAAACACGTAGACATTACCGGGGTCACCTTTTCTTTTGAAAAAATACACGATTATTAAAATGACAAAAAAAAAAAAAAAAAAACTTGCTTCACAACCAAATCATTTTGACACAACATTACATAATAATATTTTTCCAGTGGCGTCCTTGTTTATATAGCCTGTAATAATCACCCTTAATTTAGAAATATTGTACCCTTCCCCTTTTTCGGCAGCGGGTGGTTCTCAGCATGTTGTTATTAAAAGAATGAGCTCATTATTCTCAGTAGTATTATTAGTAGAAGCGTGTGGACTGCCGGTCACGACGTTTGGGTTAATGTAGTTTGAAGTAAACGCCTCGAGACCACGACACAGTGACTCGGGGTGCTTCCTGAGCATCACAGTTCGGACAGGGCACGATTTCAAGAGTTTCCATCGGCCTGCAACCCTAACAAACCAGTAACATCACAAGGACACGTCAACACTTTGAACACACAGCAGCCGCCAGTGCAGAGGCTGCAACACGCATGAAGCAGCCGCATATTTAACACTGGAACCACTGCACTCCGTCCTTTAGTTTTTGCTGTTTCAGGAAAGAAACGGGAACATGCGAAGCAGGGTGTTAATTTTGGGGGTGAAGCACTGGTTTCGATAACTTCCATTCATTATAACAAACTGTCGCAAGGCTGGTGCAGAATCTTATGAATCCATCTTGTAAAATGCATGCACCTTGGTGGATGTGAACACAGTTTTCTGACGATGTTAAAACGCTATAACACTCCTCGCTGTATTGCCAAGCAAGGGAACCCATTCATATATTCGTTGTCGCCAAATCAAATGTTAAATATTTGTATTTAAAAGGCGGGAGAGTAGAAACTTCATTTAACTTATAATGTAATAATGTAACAAAAAGGCGGTTTAAATAAAATGTAATCTTAATTTAGATAAAGCCTCCCACGCGTATCTATTATTATTATTATTATTATTATTATTATTATTATTATTATTATTATTATTATTATTATTATTATTATTATTAATTTACTATTTTATATTATTATTATTATTATTATTATTATTATTATTATTATTATTATTATTATTATTAATTTACTATTTTATATTATTATTATTATTATTATTATTATTATTATTATTATTATTAGGCTATTGTTGTTTCTGTTGTTATTATTATTATTTTAATTTTTAACCTCCTCTTTCGGGGTGTAAAATGTGTGTACGATGAGTAACCCATTTTTCTTTTCTCCTATTTTCTTTTTTTTCTTTTCTTTTTCTGTTTCATAAGCAGAGGGTAGAGAATGCGTGAACTGCGGGGCCACGTCGACCCCTCTGTGGAGGCGAGACGGGACCGGGCACTATCTGTGTAACGCCTGCGGGCTGTACCACAAGATGAACGGGCAGAACCGACCGCTCATCAAGCCCAAAAGGAGACTGGTATGTACTGATCCTGTAAGACACACATTACTGGGACAATCACCGTTTATGTGTGGGTCTGTTTTTTTTTAAGAGTTTAATTTTACATTATAGAGTGAACGGTTTTTTTTTTGTTTTTTTTTTTTGTAAATTATAATATTCGCCGGCCTTCATCCAAAGCTCAAGTGTGTGTGTAAATTATAAATACATAAAATGATTTATATAAATGCCAGAAAACGCCAGAGTCCCGCTTTCCGGCCTTGTGTTTAATAATACGTGTTTTATTTGTTCCACACCACCAAAGGCAATATTAAATAACTTTTCTTATTTGAAATATTCGAAAATAATTGTAACTTCATATAGCACTACCGTACAGAACAGTGCAATCGCCTGTCCCATAGCACACCGTCCTTAAGCAACATGCTGGTAAACCCGCACGTTCAAACTCACGACTCCTTTCTTCACATGGAAACGCATCTTGTGTTTGCAAAGCGGGGGTCATTAAGACAGGGGATGAGTTCACATACTTTCCACTGGATTTACCCAACAGTGATAATGTCTGGAAGCAGGCATCATCGCAGCTCTAAGAGAAGTATACACGGCACTAGGCACTGTATAGATAGAGGCACTGTACAATGCGGGACGAGTCCTTCGTTTAATTATATAGGACACTGTAACCCCGTTATAAATATCCAAAGACATATAGCAGATCCAGAGCTAATCTTTTGCTTTTAGTGAAACATTGCACCATCTCTTTCTAAATACTACTACTACTACTACTACTACTACTACTACTACTACTACTACTACTACTACTACTAATAATAATAATAATAATAATAAGTTAATTTAAAAAGTTATATAGGCTATAAATGCGTCATCACTACAGTTTGCTCGTATTAAGTTACAGGGAAACACAATAAATGATCTGACAGCTTTCGTGTACAGCAAAATGTAAATATGGTCATTCAGGCGAGCTCTTAATTGAGGAGATCATTTAAAGACATAACGGTACCCGAATAAGCAGCATTGTAAATGGAGACTGTATGGGCTTGAGCCGAGCTCCAAGCGGTTGTAACTCTTTTGAACACTAACAAGGCCGCAGCGCATTGGAAACGCCACGCCACTGTGTCAGATAGGGTACACAGAAGGATCACGTCCTTTTTTTTTCTTTACATTTTTAGTCACTCGGGTCTTTACAGGGCAGGGTTATGTTTAGTTCGACGGGGACGGCGTATTATTTATGTCTGTATGTACTGTCAACTCATAGAGGTTGTTCTCTCTCAGCCCCAGACGCACCAGCACCCCCCACCCCGCCGCCCAATTAAACAAAAAAAAAGAGCCATTCTTTTCCATGGAGTCAGTCGCCCATATACTCTGTACTTTAATGCAAGTGTTTTTCAAAGTCCTCTGAGCTCTCAACAGTTGTTTCCTATCCGGATATCTGAAGTTCAGCGATAAGGAAACTCGGTCCCTCTGTTTCCGGGCTCGACGACCTTTTCATAGTTTCTATAGTCGATGCTTGCCAATGCTCCATGCAAGCGAGTCTGGAATTACTATTTACTCGAGCAATTATTTAAAAAAAAAAAAAAAAAAAAAAAAGACTAAGAAAATAAATAGATTTTGTTCTGCCTCGCTCTTTTTTTTTTTTTTTTTTTTTTTTCAAGGCTTGTTATTTAGCCTGAATAAATATTCTCACCGTATTTTGGCTTATGGATTTTTAGGGGGTGGCGGTGGGGGGTTTTCGGGGGGTGGGGTTAAATGAGAAGATCAGATACATATTCTGCACACTGCCTTTTACAAAAAGCACATGTGATATGATTTATAAAGATAGTCATGTGATTGTCTTGTTAAATCACAGAATAAAAATGATATCTTACCTGTTTAATTCGATATTTTACTATGAATGTCAAGGCGTCTTAGCTAAAGCTAACTATAGCTGCCGTCTCATGTTTTGCATTGGCAATAAATGTTACATTATCTGTGTAGGATAAGAAAAATGAAACGTTTGTTTACAGCATTTTAGTAAAATAAATTTTAGCGTATAAAAAATATCTGTAGCCTACCTATAAATACACTCTTATAAATTCAAAATTGATAAGAACAAAAACACCGCCAAACTACATTTTAAAATGCGTTAATTCATGCTGCACGATTTATTTTTCAAACTTTCTTCACAAAATGTGATATAGCTAAAACGCGATTTTGCTTTTGTATAATTTTCAAAACGTTTTAATTATATATGTGTGTGTGTGTGTGTGTGTGTGTGTGTGTGTGTGTGTGTGTGTGTGTGTGTGTGTGTTCACCGGGCAAAATCGCCTTCGCTTTTCTCACTCTTTATTTATTTATTTATTTATTTATTTATTCATTCATTTATTTATGTATCTATGTGCTTATTTATTTAGTCATTTATTGATTTTTCAATTGTTCTTTCAAAATGTTAAACTTTATTTATGTACGCTAACCTTACATGGTATCATTGTGGACTTGTTTAACGTCTCGTTGATTGATTTACTGATTGATTAAGTCATCAATTAATTAATTGATGAATTAATTCTCGTAATTAATTGAATTGATTTTAATTTCCAGTCCGCTGCCAGAAGAGCGGGGACCTGTTGTGCCAACTGCCAGACAACCACAACCACGCTGTGGCGACGCAACGCTAACGGGGACCCGGTGTGTAACGCGTGCGGTCTGTATTACAAGCTGCACAATGTGAGTATACAGAACCCTACAGCAAGCCCTCCTCTGAATGTGACAGTGCACCGCTGGGCTCGTTTGTACCGACTCAGTCAGGGGTAACAGCGCTGTAGTGATGGAGAAGCTTCGATGGCAGTTTTCCTTTGTGTGTGTCAGTGTGTGTTCAGTTTGGGGGCGGTTTCCCCGAGGGGCTCCACGCTGTCATTCTAAGTTGGCGTCACCGATGCGCTCTTCCTCTCAGGAAGACTCAATAAATATTAGCTTGGCTTCTATCTGTTTAACATGAAAAAAGAAACAAAACAATAACAAGCTACAATAAGCTTTAATTAAATGTAGTTTGATAATAAAAAAAAGTTCTAAATAAATCACTTGGTGTGACTTTTCAAGGGCAGTCTGGTGCGAGGTCATGGGGTTTGAAACAGAAAGAAAAACACAGATGGGTGTCCAGTTACTTTATTACTTGCTAATAATTTAAAGTGAACATTGTTTTGAATCAAAAAGACTGTAAAACATTTCTTTTTTTAATACCATTCCAAAGTAAAAACACGATGATAACAATATCGAATAATAAGAGCATTTCCAGGAGTTTCTTGTCTGGAGTAAAATGGTCAAACGTTTTATCCCTGAGGAGCTGGTTCTGAGTGAATAGATAATACCAGCATGGCAATTTCGAAACATAGCTTTCCTGATATAATGAGACTAGCTGTGTCCTGCTGCCCTTTACAATTAGCAACAATCCCCCAGATCCTTCTTCACAGCAGCGTCAGAGCTCCGACTTTCTTTAAATGATGTTTTCTGGGCATCAGATGAACAAACAATTCTTTAAGTTAACGCATCCGAAAACAAACGCTGTAATGAGTCCACAGATCTTAACCTTAAAAAAAAAAAAGAGAATACAAGTTTGGGAATAATGGAATTGTGAAATAAGAAGGGAGCATTGCATTGTACTGTACTGTATTGATTTGTATTGTACTGTACTGTATTGATTTGTACTGTACTGTATTGTATTGTATTGTATTGCGTGCACTAACCCCAGGTTATCCCCTCCATCTCTCCAGATAAACCGACCCCTCACCATGAAGAAAGAAGGCATCCAGACCCGCAACCGCAAGATGTCCAACAAAAGCAAGAAGAGCAGGAAGGGTCCGGACTGCTTCGAGGAATTCTCCAAATGCATGCACGACAAGAGCTCCTCCTTCAGCGCTGCTGCCCTGGCAGGGCACATGCCTCACATGGGCCACCTGCCCCCCTTCAGCCACTCGGGACACATCCTGCCCACCCCGACGCCCATCCACCCCTCTTTCGGGCACCCCCACCATGCCAGCATGGTGTCCGCCATGGGGTGAACCCCTCCACCCCCCTGCACCCCCCAGCACAGGGGAGGAGGAGGGTGAGGGGGGATCGGACAGCAGGCTCACTGCCAGGGAGAGCACTGGTGGTGTGGAGGGCACGGCTTTCACTGCATTCATTCGGACACCAAGAGGAAAGATTTATGGGATGGATGTGTGACTTAGAGACCTTTTCGGTAAGGCTGTGGAGAGGAATATTCTCCTGAAGGACTCTATTCCTGCAAGGAAGGAAGCTGTTTTTTTCCCCAAGCCCTCTCTCACCCAGCTGATCAACCAACTAACTAGCAAACCAGTAAACCACTCGCTCCCCCTAGCCCTCTCTCATCCAGCTGCTTCATACCCGAATCCAGACAAACAGAACCCTGGCTGTCTCTCTGAACCAGGATAAATCTTCAGAGAAGAGACGCCTTGATTTCTAACTGTGAATATTGTAAATGAAGAAGAAGAGGAGGAAGAAGAAGAAGAAGAAGAAGAAGAAGAAGAAGAAGAAGAAGAAGAAGAAGAAGAAACAGACAATGTACCAGGTCTCACTTACTGACTGTGTGTGTGGGGTCTCTCTCAACCGTTATATATATATATATATATATATATATATATATATATATATATATATATATATATATATATATAGAATGATGCTGGATTACTGGTCATGGACTACTTCTGTTTTAAAGGACTTTATAAGAAGAAAAAAGGTTTATAAAGCTTAATTTTAAAATAGTTTGCTATTATTATTATTATTATTATTGTTGTTGTTATTATTATTATTCTTATTATTTATTTTTTATTCTGCTTTTTCTTTTTGGTCGATGTTTCAGAGAAGATCCTTTACATCATTTTGTTTTTATAAGAAAGCTGTTTTATTCATCAGAGATTATCGTGTCACCATTCCTGTAGGCATATCTGAGCTGTTATTGAGGAGAACGTGAATCTGTCTTAATCGGGGAGGGGAGGGGAGGGAAGGAGTTTTTGGAGGATTGCCCTACAATTTAATGTACAGATTATTATTTTTTTCCTTTAAAATATTCATGTCCTTATGACAAATTACATTTATTTTTAAAAAAAAGTATTTGATCGACTGGTTGTGGTTTTCAATATCTTAAAAGTGATTGTGATGATTCCTAGTGTGTGGGAACCCTTGTGGTAAACTATAGTAAATGCACAGTATAACCATGGGAAAAGCAAGGAGGAAAACTGCAAAAATACCATGCAGATTTACTGTGGTGAATTTTTATAAGAGAAATCAATCACTAGAGCTTTTATAAAATTCAAATAAAAATCAATGATAATACAAATTCTGTTTCCATATATATGCAGCTGGCTCTTTGAGCTAATATATATATATATATATATATTAGACTAATTTTGTTTTGTATTTAATAGTCTGTCTATGCATCGTTAAGAAGAATGCCCCTCCCTCCCAAAAAAGAAAACTACATACAAGAACAAACAAACAAAAAATAATAAAACTCCTTTTCGACTTACAAAAGATGTGTTTAATATTTCCAACAACAACAGCAAGGACAGTAATAATAATTTGACTGAAACTCCAGCGTGATGTCACCACGGCTATTGTGCTCGCCCTCCCCAGCTCTATGGCAGTGCCGTCCCCTAGTGTAATAATGGGTGCTTTTATGAAAGCCGCTGCCCACAATGCACTCGTGAGCAGGGCTTCACAACGAGGTCAAGTCAAGCGCCGTGCTTGAGGGAGGGAGAGTTCCAGAGAAGGAGGAGGAAGGACAGAGCAGTCTATAGCTGGACAGAGGAAGGAAAGCTAATCAACAGAGCCCTTACTCTCACAGTAGGAAAGTTCAGCCAGTCTCACCCAGCCGAGAGCAGAGGAAGCACTCAGTGGCATTGCTTCATCACAGCCTGCCCCAGAGTTTAAACTGCCATGCCCATCTGAGGAAGTCATCTCACTGACGAGAGGAGCACATAACAGCACTCTGATAACGAGGATTATTCATTGAGAATACTCCATCAGGAAAACTACAGCCCATAGTCATACTGCTACTGCTACTACTGATAATAATAATAATAATAATAATAATAATAATAATAATAATAATAATAATAATAATAATAATAATAATGCAGACAGTGATTCATCGTCAATATATTGTGCCAATCCCATATCTGATTAGTGTTAAAAAGAGTGCGGTCAGATGTCAGCCCTTTTAGTTTGTAAGTGCTGTGCCCGATCAACAAAACCCAGGAGTTAGTAAAAACAATTAGTTTTTTTCAATCATTTCTTTTATTATGAATGAAATACTGGTTGATATGTTAATAAAACAGTTTTGGTCTGCTTTTTAAAAACAAAAATTCAAATCTAGTACAGTTTTTGCAAACTTTATTATTTTTTTCCATAAACCAAAAAAAGGAAAAAAAAAAAAAAGCCCTTCTAGATTTTTACAGGTTCCATTGGAAGCATGTAATGGTGGTTAGGGTGAAGGCTGTGCATACTCTATAGTGATTAGGGTGGTTAGGGTGAAGGCTGTGCATACTCTATAGTGATTAGGGTGGTTAGGGTGAAGGCTGTGCATACTCTATAGTGATTAGGGTGGTTAGGGTGAAGGCTGTGCATACTCTATGTCAGCCGGTATTGATTCTGAAGGCAGGCTGGTTTAAACACTTGGAAGGTACAGTGAGGTGAACCCTGTGAAGATGCGCTCCTCTGTTTTGTTTTGTTTTGTTTTTTGAGAGTGGAGTTCTGAATGACCCAGAGATCAGGATAAAGTGCAATATAACGTCATTCACTGCCGTGTAGAGAAGACAAAAGAAAAATGAATAAATAATGAAACTTAAATTATTCCGTTGTCTGTATCAACACAAACCGTTGTATTCTTATTATTTTCTGCAGTATTTCTTTTCTCTTTTTCTCTTTTGTTTTGTCACATTAGTTTCGATTGCTCGATTAAGTTATTGGTAAAAAAAAATAAAAGAAATAAAAATGCGTCCAACATGTTTATATATTGTCTGTAAAAAGTGTATTCTATCATATTCCTGAACATGAACATTGCTATAAAATAATAAAATGCTTCTTTTTTTTGGTGAAATCACTGTTTTTTTTTCTCTAATACGATGTTGTCTGTTCAATGGAATTGAAATGTAGTGTTAAAGGAAGCAGAGTGACTCAAACCACTCACGACAGTCAGGACTGCCGTTGCCAGCTGTCCCGGTTTTCCCTACATCGTCCCGGTTTTGAGGAAGGTGTCAATCTTATCCCGTGTTTAACGTTATGTTTCCACATCCACGTAGATTCTACAGCAGCACCGCAATGCCAGCAGCGTACATTGAGCACACCTTTGATAAATCAGGATCCGATATTACTGCAATAGAAGCACAATATGAATCGGTTATCAATACTAGACCAGTAATACTCTCAGCGTTTCCAATTGGATGATTTCTAGAGAGATTACACTTGTAAGAAGCCCCTTCCTTTCAGATGTGGTTGTTTGTCTCTCCGAGGTGGGGACTCTAGGCAGGACACATGATTAAACTGCATTGAGCTCAAGTCCGGGGCTCTTTAAGTGTATGGTTTCTGAGTAGATACAATGTGGAAAGAGGTTTTTAAACTGGAACGGGAGACCGTTCTCTTCAAGCACACTCGGTGCTTTCTCTAGTTATAGCTGGTACATGACAAGCTCTGGATTGTAATACAAGTAAGAAGTAACTCCTATTAAAAACCAAAAACAAAACCTGAAACAAACCAAAAACTGTTAATTTTAACAGAACCGAAGCACAAAGGAATACAATTCAGAGCTGGCAAAGAGCCCCTGTTATTTTCAAATGTTTCTCATCACTGACGTGGATTGTGCTCCATTAAAAAAATATGAGTTATTTAAAAAAAGAAAAAGAAAAAAAAAAAAACACTTTGCTTGGGAGAAATACAATTGTCATCCCCAAAAACAGAGGCAGAACCTAAATGCTTGATCATTATTGGACGCCTTCTACAGCAAACTTTGCACAGATTAGTGACGGAACAGCACTTCGTGCACCAGTCCCTCATTGTTAATGTCAATGCAGTGTGAAAACAGATTGGGGACACCAATAATTACACGTGCAAACCAGAGTGCAGTGAAAGTGCATGCTTAGGACGAACGGGTGCAGATAATGCAGTTAGACTGTGCTGTAACTAGGTAATAGCTCTATAAGTAGCAGTTTCAATCTAATTACAGGCCAGCGAACTGCATGGTGTGAATGGGAGCACGCTGCAGGGATATTAACCCAGTAATGCCCAAGTGATACAATATGAAGCACACAGGGCTGAACACACACACACACAGAGGCAGCCTGAGATCTGTGCTCTGAAGCACACAGGGCTGAACACACACACACACAGAGGCAGCCTGAGATCTGTGCTCTGAAGCACACAGGGCTGAACACACACACACACAGAGGCAGCCTGAGATCTGTGCTCTGAAGCACACAGGGCTGAACACACACACACACACAGAGGCAGCCTGAGATCTGTGCTCTGAAGCACACAGGGCTGAACACACACACACACAGAGGCAGCCTGAGATCTGTGCTCTGAAGCACACAGGGCTGAACACACACACACACAGAGGCAGCCTGAGATCTGTGCTCTGAAGCACACAGGGCTGAACACACACACACACAGAGGCAGCCTGAGATCTGTGCTCTGAAGCACACAGGGCTGAACACACACACACACACACAGAGGCAGCCTGAGATCTGTGCTCTGAAGCACACAGGGCTGAACACACACACACACAGAGGCAGCCTGAGATCTGTGCTCTGAAGCACACAGGGCTGAACACACACACACACAGAGGCAGCCTGAGATCTGTGCTCTGAAGCACACAGGGCTGAACACACACACACACACAGAGGCAGCCTGAGATCTGTGCTCTGAAGCACACAGGGCTGAACACACACACACACAGAGGCAGCCTGAGATCTGTGCTCTGAAGCACACAGGGCTGAACACACACACACACAGAGGCAGCCTGAGATCTGTGCTCTGAAGCACACAGGGCTGAACACACACACACACAGAGGCAGCCTGAGATCTGTGCTCTGAAGCACACAGGGCTGAACACACACACACACAGAGGCAGCCTGAGATCTGTGCTCTGAAGCACACAGGGCTGAACACACACACACACACACAGAGGCAGCCTGAGATCTGTGCTCTGAAGCACACAGGGCTGAACACACACACACACAGAGGCAGCCTGAGATCTGTGCTCTGAAGCACACAGGGCTGAACACACATACACACAGAGGCAGCCTGAGATCTGTGCTCTGAAGCACACAGCTCACTGGGTATGAGCTCAACTGCACTTTATGAACTTCTGTTTTTTACATTGAATTCATAGAAATAAAGCAGAGCCCCTTGACTGAGGTATAGCATGTGATGGAAAATTAGACATAATTCAGATAATAATACAAATAACTAAGCTAAATGGAGAACGGGGAAATGTTTTTGTTCTGATTGGGGTTATATCAGTTTATGAAGGGGTCAAGACAAGGGTCGGGTTCAGGGTCAGGGTTAAGGGTTAGGGTTAGGGTTAGGGTTAGGGATTAGAGTTAGGGTTAGGGTTAGGGGGTTATGGTTAGAGTTAGGGTTAGGGTTAGGGGGGTTATGGTTAGGTCAGGGTGAGTTGGTCAGGCTGACCTCTCACCTCCAGGGTTCAGCAGCTTGGGGTCACCAGGTTAAAGAGGTGCTCTTCAGTCCTCATGATTGATGAGTAACATTCAAATCTGCCTTTTGAAACTGGGGAGAAAACGAGGATCAAATACATGATTGGGAACTATATAAAAAACAAATCAAATGAAATAATAACCCCCACCAGCACAGTCATGTTGCTGTTTCTCCACATGGTGAAGGCTGGTATGCAGCACTGCAGAGACCTCCTCACACAGACAATAAGGACGAGCTGCTTCATGCACTGCAGAGACCTCCTCACACAGACAATAAGGATGAGCTGCTTCATGCACTGCAGAGACCTCCTCACAGAGACAATAAGGACGAGCTGCTTCATGCACTGCAGAGACCTCCTCACACAGACAATAAGGATGAGCTGCTTCATGCACTGCAGAGACCTCCTCACACAGACAATAAGGATGAGCTGCTTCATGCACTGCAGAGACCTCCTCACACAGACAATAAGGACGAGCTGCTTCATGCACTGCAGAGACCTCCTCACACAGACAATAAGGACGAGCTGCTACATGCACTGCAGAGACCTCCTCACACAGACAATAAGGACGAGCTGCTTCATGCACTGCAGACGTATCTCTGGGTTTAAAGCACTCAGATCGAAAGACGGGGCTGGGACTGTGAGTAAAAACATGCATTTCTCACATTTTAGAGCACTTTCTCAGAAAATATGAGATGCTAACAAGTCAAGCAGTCAGGGATTTTTCCCTGGTTTCAGCACTCAAGCGAGCAGCTTTCTAAGAAAGTGATAATCTGAATGCTGCTGACACATTTCCAGAAACCTGTTGTAGATATGTCTGTATTCACCTTGCAATCTCCTGACAATATCAAAATCTTTGAAGGGAAGGTTTAACATTGCTGTACATGCTCAATGCAATGTTCAGAACAAAGCTGGTTCTCATTGAAGGAATGGTACTCAGCTCTCCTGTGCTGCACCCTGCTCCCCTGTGCTGCACCCTGCTCTCCTGTCCTGCTCCCCTGTGCTGCACCCTGCTCTCCTGTCCTGCTCCCCTGTGCTGCACCCTGCTCCCCTGTCCTGCTCCCCTGTGCTGCACCCTGCTCCTCTGTCCTGCTCCCCTGCGCTGCATCCTGCTCCCCTGTGCTGCACCCTGTTGCTTTAACATCCCTGATTACATTGCTGGACTTCCCTCCCCTCAATAAGAGCACAGCAAAGTGTGATAAAGCACAGTGGAAGCATTCCAAAGCATATTAAAAACAAACCATGATAGACTATGGCAAAGGCGTAGTACGCTACAACCATGAGAATGGCAGTATTTTATAACGGACTGTGCAACCACGGGACTGCTACCCCCTTAAAGGTCTGTCTCAGACCCCCGCCCCGGCACAGCTGCTATAAGCCTCAGCGAGCCCACATTTTTTTCCAAGTACAGAAAACAGGAAGTGAGACATTTGAACAGGAAATACTTATGAAGTATTATTATGAAGACGAGAGAAAGAAAAAAACACGCAGGGCCTGCTGGTCTAAATGTTTGCCTCGAGGGAAAAGCACCCAAAGTGTCTATTGAAACAGAGATCAGGCGGTTTCATATCATTAGCAGTGGTTACACGTCAGAATTATTGCTTCTTTTTGTGGTTAGAACAGAAATGGAACAAAATTACTTTAAAAAAAGAAATGTCTTTCTTTCCTAGATGCTGCAATTGAAGCGAATGAATTGTCTGTCTGTCTGTCTGTTTGTCTGGTGGATTTTGCTTTCCTGCTTGATATAAATGTTTTCCCTGGGACTTCCCTTCACAGCATCTATGGGAAAGGTTGGTTTAGACTGTTGTGGTCACGAGTCAAGGGTTTATAGCAGCGCTTCCCAACCCTGGTCCTGGGACCCCCTGTGTCTGCTGCTTTTCATTCCAACTATTACTTAACCACACCCTTCATTGAACGGGTCATTTGCTTCATTAGACCTTTGTCATTGTTTTCAGCTTTTAAACAGTTGCAGAGTTCAAGTTACTTATAAAATGGTATAGCAAACTCAAACCCTGCAACTGTTTAAGAGCGGAAAACAATGAAAAAGGTCTGAATGAAGCGAATGACCAGTTCAATGAAGAGTCTCGTTGAGTAACTGAATGAAATCCAGCAGACACAGGGGGTCCCGAGGACCCGGGCTGGGAAGTGCTGCTCTACAGGATGGGACACAAGCATGTCATATTTCCTCTGGAAGTTGTTTCACCTTCAATGGCTCTATCACTGGGGGTATATTTGCAGAACTTGTCTGTTGCCACAGTCATTTTTTCCACGTGCATCGAATCCCATGCAGGCCAGCTCGTGCCCAAATGTTTTTAATTTTAAGGTTGTTTTTCCTCCTTTGCATCCATTTTCTAATGTGAGCTCCGTCTTTAAACAAGATCATCTTTAAATATTTACCATAATGCCAAACAGCAAACTGAAGACTGAACATGTTTAAAGATGACACTCTCATTTAAAAAACGATGGCAAAATGTAGGGAAAATGACCTTAAAATGGGTTGATTAAAAACTGCTGTCAACTACATAACCTCTGACTTAGTGTTAAAGCCGATGGGAGGTTGAGTGTTATGGTTAGGGTCAGGGTTGAGAGTTTGCAGGAGGCTTGGGGCTTTGGTTAGGTCTTTTCAGTAGACTGGGGGTTAGGGTGTTGATCAAGGTAAGGGCTGGTGTTAGAGCCTTCACACTCAAACAGGCTTGAATGGAGGGCTAAGGCAAGGTGAGAGCTTAGTGCTTGAACCTGGGCTCAGGGTAACTGATCATCACAGCAGACTGGCTCTAGTTTTACATAGTTTTCAGTAAGGTTTACCATGCCTCTCTGGTCTTTACAATGCTTACCTATTCTTTACACTCTGCTCTGCTTTAACTGAGGGAACCTAACAGGGGCAGCTAGTGGAGAAGAGAGAGACAGAGAGAGGGACAGAC
The DNA here is from genome assembly GCF_902713425.1 of Acipenser ruthenus. Taxonomy (NCBI): domain Eukaryota; kingdom Metazoa; phylum Chordata; class Actinopteri; order Acipenseriformes; family Acipenseridae; genus Acipenser; species Acipenser ruthenus. Next base: position 28,078,272 of record NC_081213.1, read on the forward strand.
AGAGAGAGGAGGGAAGTCATGCTACCCTTCAAATACCCGTTTTTATGTGCATTTGTATTTTTAAAGACTTCCTTCCCCTTTCTCGTACTGTGCTAGTGAAGGGACTTCTGTGGTTTTCAGTTCTGTGTGGGGATGAACTGTAGATGAGCTCCACTGGCCTGGCAATCTTCTCAATCTGTAAGGTATGTATAAGGCGGTCCCACCTTACAGCCAGAGCACATTCTCACCCCCTGGCTCTGCACCACCTCAGGGAGTTAGATCCTGTGGAAATCCTTTATTTTTAAATATAAAAGTAGAGGTTGCAATTCATTGTATTTCTGGAGATAGGGAAGTGAAGCTACTTAGACCCAAGATCTGCAAAAACTTGTTGTCTATTGACTGCAGAGGCGGCCATATTCATAAACTTTACTGAGCTTCTTTTTAAAAGCAAAACAAGTTCCCTTATGAATGTGTCTTGTTGCCTCTCCCACTCACACTCTCTCCCTCTCCCTCTCCTTCCCCCTCTCCCTTTCCCTCTCCCCCTCCCTCTCTCCCTCTCTCAAGGTGTCGGGCAGTCTGCCCGCAGCTCAGTTGAATAATTGCAGGTTTGTTAAACAAGACAAATTCATGCCTCTCCCTGCCCACAATGAAACTCTTCTTCCCCCTCAATGGAGATAATGAGACTCCACACACAGAATGCAAATGGCAGGCCTGCTCTCAATGGCTCTGGCGCTGTATTGAATCTGCATTAGCCTCCTGCCTCAATAGACGCTGACCCCCTTTATTGAGCAGGTAACCAGAGAGGCATGCTGGCCTGAAACTTTCAGTCTACAAGACAAGGGCTCTGCTTGTGCCAGTGAAACCACCCCTGAACACACACACACCTGAAAAATATGAGACAAGACACTTGCAGGCCCTGGAGAGCCAACTGTGCAGGGTACAGCACAGGGGAGAGGGGTACAGCACAGGGGAGCAGGGTACAGCACAGGGGAGCAGGGTGCAGCACAGGGGAGCAAGGTGCAGCACAGGGAAGCAGGGTGAGGCACAGGGGAGCAGGGTGCAGCACAGGGGGAGCAGGGTACAGCACAGGGGAGCAGGGTACAGCACAGGGGAGCAGGGTGCAGCACAGGGGAGCAGTGTACAGCACAGGGGAACAGGGTAAGAATTGTTTTATTTTTATTTTTTACAACTGTGTAATACTAGTCATGCAAAATCTAAAAAACCTACAATTACACAAAATACAATTCCACACAATTACAATTCCACAAAACCCCAATCCAGTGTTTGAATTTCCATACAATGCCCAGGTAATCATCAGGTGTTATTGCTTAATTAACTCATTCCTGACCTCCCAGCCCAGGCCCACACCCGGAGACCGTACCTGGGGGGCTGGCTGACCCTGCACTGTCCCTGGGCATCTCGCTACAGGAGCCAGCCTGTCTGGCACAGAGCATACAGTACTATTGCAGTGAGGGAAATCCCTCCAGGGCTGTCAAGCACAATTAAGATGTTTCTCAGGTTTTGTATCATTAACATGGAATCCTTTAAAGAAAAAAAACAGGAGTTAATTAAAGACGGGAGGTAACGCTTTGAAGAAATGGCCCTACATGTCTTCAAAATGGAGCAAGAGGGAGGGCTGGGGATCACACAAGGCAGAGAAGGGCCAGCACATTTCCATTTGCATGTCATTCCCCCTGTAATTCATTTCAAGGCTTAATTGCTGGGGTCTTATCAGATGGATGAGCATTTGGTTTACATTAGAACTCCTCTCCGACACGACACGCAGCTCAACAATGTGGTTCTGTTTGCTGGATGTTTGTTTTATTTCTATTGTCCTGTTTTTTTTTGTTTTTTTTTTTAAATAAATGCACAAGACGTGAATAAGTTAATAGCGTAGAAAACTGCAACGTATTATCAGAATATTGTACGTGAGCCTCAATGCAGCTCTGCCATGACAGCTAACAGGAATGAGTTAACTCCACATTGATTTTGTAGTGTTTGCTGTCATTGCTCAATATTTTTACATCTTCTCTGAGATTTGCTTCTGCATCTGTAAAACACCTATACAAATCACAAGAAAGATTAAAACACCAGTACATTTATGCAACAGATCAAATCCACCACACACTACACTAGTCTGTGTTTTTGTACACTGTTATATAACCTGACACATTTGAAATTTAGTCATATCCCAGCCATGTGCAGTAAAGCTTGGTGATAAAAACAAATACAAATATGTATTTTTTATACAGGTATATATATATATATATATATATATATATATATATATATATATATATATATATATATATATATACTTGGTACATTTGGGTTAAAAACAAGATGGAAACAGTGGTGCTATCGATGGGGGCATGCTAATTTATCTATAATTGTGTTTCAATGATAGACAGACAGACAGATAGACAGATAGATAGATAGATAGATAGATAGATAGACAGATAGACAGATAGATAGATAGATTTTTGCTTACATTATCTTCTTAATTTTTAAAGATATATAAAAAGATAGACAGCTAGAAAGACAGAAGGACAGATATATATTCTTCTTATAATTATTAGTAGTAGCAGCAGTATTCTTTGTTGTCATATTATTATTATTATTATTATTATTATTATTATTATTATTATTATTATTATTATTATTATTCTCAGTGTAATGTTTCATTCTGCCAGCCCCTCACTCAGCCCTGTCCTACCCTGGTGTGTGTTTCTGTCGTCTCTGTCTGTTTGTTTGTTTTACCCTGAGCTCCTTTTCTTTCCCCTGCTGTGTGTAAACAGTGCCTGTCTCCCCGCTCCACACAGCACCCCCTCCTCTCTGCAAACAAGGCGTGGAGTCCAGCTATCATCCCAGTCAATGGGCTTAGCAAGAGGGTCATTACTCAGCCCCTCTAATTGATTTAAGATGGCAGGGTATTCACACTTAAAAGCTGCTCAGTGGTTTGACCTCTGCTCAACAAAGACAAACTACCCTGATGGATGTTGACTGGCTGGAGAGCTTTCTTTAAATGTAAATGAGCCTGTAGGCCCTGAACCCAGAGTCTCAGCCAGGCCTCTCTGCTCTGCTCCCCCAGCCTGCTTCATCACTTATTTATTTATTTTAACCCGGAGATGTATTCATCACCAGGGGCTCCGATTTTATTGTTTAAAAGAATCTGTGGCATTAAGCGAGCGCAACGCTGCAGTAAAGACAGAAAGAAAGACTAAAACTAAGTGAAAAACATTTAAACCATCAAGTGAATTTTCATGAACTCAGCAGAATGTTGGCGATGGTATCAAAGTGCCATGGACAGTAGCACCACAGTAACAGAGAGGGTGCTGCTCTCAATACTTCATCAGAATACTATGCTACGCTATGCTGTGCTAGAGTACACGATACCTTGTCACAATAAACCTGTTCCCTGCTATTATTTCTCTTTCCAGTAGCCGGGACAGTCAGCTGGGCCAAACTGAGCCGAGTTGTGTTCTGGTTTAATTACACTGAGGACTAACCTAAAAAAATAATTCCACTTGTGACCCAAGTGAGCTTGAATCCGGGTCAGCATTGCTGAAAGGCTGCCTAGGATCCCCTATTGCTATATCACTATCCGACTGACGCGGAAATGATCATGAGAAACTGTGGGCAGTGAATCAGTGATGGAGGGAACGTTGCATAATAAGGTTCTGTGCTCAGCTGTGATGCTGGCAGGGCTTCTTCATAATGACAGGGGATCCAACCCCTTCCATCTCTCTTCAGAAAGCAACTGCTCGAGTGATGGAGAGGTTCAATGAAATGGGATTTGCCTGTAATTGTGAATGAGTGTTTGTGCGTTCCCTCGTCGCCCCTCCCTCTCCTCAAACTCCAGAGGAGGCTTGGGGAGGGGCAGCGGGGCCTGTGGCAGGGATAAGAAGAAGAAGAAGAAGAAGAAGAAGAAGAAGAAGAAGAAGATGATAACGGCAGTGAGTTCCAGCGGATTGTGTCAGTGACCAGTCTGTGGCAGGCTTTCCCCTGTTCAGGTCAGCTGAGCTAATCTGCATGGGAAGCCACATTACCTTCAAGCTTGAGCCCTGCAGAGACGAGACAGAGAGGCATGAATGAACGCAGAGCAGGGTGTTGCTTATGTACTGCATGCAGCAACCCTTTGAGCCTTCATTTAAATACTTCATTTCCATGTGAGAATGTGGACTGGAGAAAACTGTGGGCCTTGATGGGAGATCCACTCAATAAATTAATTATTCAATGTGGTTTCAATGAGGCAGGTGTGTATAAAAGGCTGCACCTGGCCTGTCTGTTCAGTCCTGTAGAGACTGGGGCTTAGGAAGGTGCGGTGCGGTGCGGTGCTGTGCTGTGCAGTGCAGTGCAGTGCAGTGCAGTGCAGTGCAGTGCAGTGGGTTGCTGGAAGGTAGAACATGTCATTATTTGTTTAAAATCCTTTGTTTTGTTTTATTTTTGTAAATTAAAAGCGGTAGCATCTCTGTTTCACGGATCCCTGATTTCTTGCCTGAGCTCGTTCCCCTAACCTTTGCAAGGCGACAGTACGACCAGGAGAACAAGCCTCACCACCACTGCAGATCATATACTACAGATTAAAAGGCAAGCTTTTTATTTATTATTAATTTATCTCTTCGCGGATATCCTTCATATCTGCTGAAACATCAGCTTCAATTTCATTTCCTTTTCCAGAGCATGTTATTTATTTGGTTTAAGCTGTGTGTGTGTGTGTGTGTGTGTGTGTGTGTGTGTGTGTGTGTGTGTGTATACCATATATATCGATCACTTTACTAAATTAAAGACTATGATTGCGTTTTTGCAACCCCTATCTGTATTAACAAGTTAACAAGTATAATATTACTGAAGTTGGTAGCACTGATTTTGTATTTCAGACAATACATAAGAAATATAAGAACAGCAGAAAATTCCCGAACGAGAGAGAGGAGGCCATTGAGCAGAAGTGCCTCCTACCCACTGTCCTGAGTCTGTCTCCACTTCACTTCATGGCTACAGTCAATGCATTGTATAACCCTGGGAAAAGTATGAGAGGGAAACGGCAACACGACTGTGCAGCTTTACTATAAATGTACTTGTAGTTTATCAGGTGTAGTTTATCAGGTAGACAAGTGTTTCAGCTAGAGGCTTCATCGGAGTAGACTGCAGTGAATTGCAAAGCAGACATGTGAAATGCTAGTGTACGGGAGATACACAGGGTCCCAACAGCATGGGCTCCCAGGAGCCGCACGTGGCCCTCGGTCCGGCTCATGATGACCCCTGGCTCTGGTACTGTTCTGAGGCTCCTGGGGTCGAGGGCACTGCCCTGCGAGCCGTTAGCCTGCCGAAGCCGCTGTGCGTGACACAAGCAGGGCGGTTGTGCTGAGCTCACTGCAGCGAGTGGTTACTGCAGGAAAGCGTGTTCCTAGAAGTGAGATTGGAATCACAGGGGTTTGCACCAGATATCAGTGGTTGTTTTATCTCCTGTGCGCAAGTAGTAATGCCACTGGGGAGATAAGAGGCTCTTCTGTCAGCAGAACATGTGTCAAAATATTTCCTATCAGATGTGATCTGACTGAACGACACTCGCAATATCAAGGAGGTGGGGCACGTACACAGAGAATATGCTGGTTTGTTTGGATAATCTGTGTGTTATTCATTAATAACAGTGGAATTACCTCGCACAGTAAGTATTATAGGAACTTGTTTGGAAGTCTTTGGTATTGAATGACAGAGAGATGTTGAAGGGATGGATTAAAAATCTCTCTTCTCAGAGGGTAGGTAGGGAGCACAGATAGAAAACTGCACTTCTCCTATTGCGGTCAACAGGCACATTAGAAATGAGGGCCGTCCAGCCAATTTCTACATAAAAGTGAAATCTGAAAGTCATGTTAGCTGGTTAACCCCAAGTTACTATCTCCAGCTCAGTATTGCCGTTGAGTCAGAGGACGCAGATGAAGAGAGTTCAGAAATACCAGTGGGTTAGTTTCACCAGGTAACGAGTTCTGTGCAACCGCTAAAAGAAAACACTGGGGTCATTATTCAAGAAATGCAGACCCTGCCGCCCTGAGGGCTCTGCGGGGCTAATGCTGCCCCAGCGAGAGATGAGCCTTCATCGGACGCCTCTCATCCCATCTCAACAGACAGGCCAGGCAGCCAATCCGCTCCGCTAGCTGGGGTGCTTGAGTGTGAATGGGGCGCACCTCATTTAGCAGTGGAAGTGTACTGTGCTGTATTGAGCATGAAGACGGTGGAGCTAGGCACCCCTGGAGAGTCACTTACTTTCCCCCTGTGAGAGAGTCAGAACCGTGGAAAGGACAGCCCTCATGAAAGTTTTACCCGGTAAATCTGCATGGCAATTTTACCCAGTTTTCTCATGCTTTTATGATGGGGATGCGATGCATTTACTTTTTCCTAAATATTTCTGCAATAAAGAAAAAAGAAAAGCAAGAAGCTCAGATATAAAGTTGCCCACGCTGTGGCAGGCTGTAGATTGCATCTCTGTGCAGAGCGATCCGCTGCTGTCATGAACTGCAGGTCTGATACAAATCATGCTTCAATCCTTCCACTGGTTCACAAACACACAGAGACACATGGAAAAAACTCAAACCTGCGCACATCCACATTTTTAAACAACCTAGGATGATCAGCTGGTGCACAATCACATGGAGAACGAACCCCTAACAGAACAGATATTTTGGTGACAAACAGGGACCCGTATTTCAATGGTAGTTATTTATTTATTTATTACTTACAATGGGTGAAAATACAGGTGCAATAGCATTATAACAGCATTATAACAGCTCACATTTCCATTCTTTCTTATTTAAAAAGAACAAAGTTAAGAACAAAGCTTTTTCATTTATTTTAAAATGCATTCTACCTTTACTGAAGGAAGCTAGCTACCCCAGTTATGCCAAAATGCTGCAACAGTTCACTGTAATAATTATAATAATAGCAATAATAACTCAGCACAAATCTTCTCAGACATTCCAGCAGGTCAGGTGACTCCCTCGCTCTCAGTTCTCAACAATGTCTCCAGAATTCCGGAACGGAATATCATGGCTATCATGTTCCAGAACTCCATTCACTCGGAACGCTGAGTGCACTGCACTGCACTGCAATACACACACCCCCACACACACACAGCCTCCCTCTCCCCTCCTTTGCTTCCTCTGAAATGTGAAACATATGGCTCTCATTGAGCCTGATTGTGGCCCAGCATGCCAATCCATCACAGGTGCTTGTCAGATCCCAGCAGGACAACAATAACACACAGGCCCTTTCACACCTTGGGACTGCAGTGCGTGTCAATGGAGCGCGACAGGGCTGGAGTTAGCTCTGCTAATAGACTCCGCTCATTCAACTGGCACAGAGGGGCTCAGCATTACTCTCCATTCACTGCACTCCAGACCTCAGAGATGAAAATGAGACTCCCATTGCAACGCAGTGTGATCTATTCCTGGTTTATTACGAGTCTAATAAGACACACCTGAGCTTGCTACCGACACCCTGGGGCTAATCCAGCTGGGGCTAATCTATTGAAACCTCATGGCTTCCCATACTGAAATCCTTGCAAAAGCAGCAAAGCAAACACATAGAAGATGGCCCCCCAGGTATTTTTCAGTAATAATTTCCCAGGTGCAACACAGTGCAACACGGACACAGTTATTACCTGACACTTTAAACACTGAAGCAAGCAGCCGCCTGCCTCTGCAGAGGGTAAAGGCTCATTTCTTTGTCCTCCTTTCCTCGTAACGTTGCGACTTCACAGAGTCTCACAAGAGTCCTGCCCTTTGTGGCCGCTGCTCTCACTCTGCAGTTACATCATTCCTCTGCTGTATAAAAGCTGACTGTCTACAAAGGGTTAGCCCCGAGCTCGTGAGCGCTGGTCTGAAAGCAGTGGGACTCTCGCAGAAAAAGGGGGGGCAGTGAAAAAAAAAAAGAAAAAGGTTATTTCATTAGTTTTCCTGGCAGCGACACAAAAATGCAGGGAATGCAGTCAGCGAAAAATAAAAACATAAAGAAACAAAGCAGAGACACACTGGAGGAAGTGTCCTTTTGAAAGTTTACTGCAGTATTTGTGCACTGTATTACTGCAGTTGTGCCATGCTTTCCCCGTCGTTGCACTCTGCATTTACCCTGCTTTGCCATGTTTATTAATATGCTTTACCATACCTCGCTGTTCTTTACAATGCTATGCTTGCCTATGCTTTATCATTCTTGCACTGTGCTTTATTACACTTTGGTTAATGCTGGTGCTGGTGCTGGTGTCTGATTATCCCAGTAGCTCTGGGTTAATGCTGGTGCTGGTGCTGGTGCTGGTCTCTGATTATCCCAGTAGCTCTGGGTTAATGCTGGTGCTGGTGCTGGTCTCTGATTATCCTAGTAGCTGTGTTTGCACCTGTTGCTGGGCAATGCTTGCTGCTGATGCTGGGCTGGCCTGCCACCATTGTGTTCCATAGACTCAACACTGTCAGGACGATTCCCACACTGTCCCCTCACCCTGCCTGGGCATCCCTTGATTCAGAAACCTCTGGGTGACCAGAGACAGAAACAATGTGAGCGAGAAACGCAGGCATGCAATATTCCTGCAGTGTGCTCTGCACGCTCGATAGGGAGATGTTTGGAAACTGGAGGGCGTATTTGAATGATCTTGATACCGTCGACTGAAAAGCCCTCATGTCAATGTGTTCCTAAATGCCCTTCCTTGAACTGGGCTCTGAGACAGGCTAGTGGTGGTCACTGTGGTTCGTGAACACTGCATATTCTCTCGAGGAAGTTAGTGTTAGCCTCAGAGCTGAGATAACCATGCTGAGGCAGACTGACAAGGCTTCAGCAACAGTACAAAGTTTGAATCAACGTTTTTCTAGAGATTTGACTTATTTAATAATCAAAGTACGGCAACTTTAAAGCAAGTACATCACTGTAAATTTGCAGAGTTATCTCTGGGCTTCACAATGCTAACCTGCTAACTCTTTTCCTATGGGAAACTTTCATAAGGGAACCAATCCAGCCTGATGCCAAAACTATTTTTAAGTTGTGGGGACAATGAATTGAATGAGTTTCTGTGTAGGTATTTTGAATTTGCAGAGCCGTCGCGGGCCGGTGATTAACGTTCTCATTGTTTCTTCACGGACTGAATTGAACTCACCTCCACTGTTCTCTGCTAGGAGAGTCAGTCTGTATTGTTGGTGTGTTCTATCACAGGAAAGAGTCCTGGAGTCTGCAGGCCCAGCCGGGACGCTTCTATAAGGGGGTGCTGGGAGGCTCTGAGTCTCAGGGGCAGCCATTCTGCACCTCACACATTTAAGTATACAGGGTGTAATAACTAGCCTGCTGACACGTTGATACAAAAAAAATGTTTTAGTTTTTTGTTGTTGTTGATGCTTAGTAAATCATTTAAAGACATTTCTGTAGTAATGTGATGCAAACGAGACCTCAGTTTTCAAAACACAACTTAACCAAAGGGAATTGTTTATAAACTCTAAATTCTTAAAACTGTCCTTAAAGTTGAGAAGGACCCATTATAAAACTCTCGTTCACCATTTCAGAACCTAGACCCATTGCTGTAGACCATCAAATGGGCCGACGCAATGTCCAGTAGCCAAACTTTCTGATGTCACTACTGTGCAGTCTCTTCTTAACAAACAGCTTGGTCTGAACAATGTCAGATAGCGGGGTCTTATCTCTGAACAGCCAAATGGCTGAGTGACCACCCCCCCTTCAGACTGACCCCCCTGTCCTGGCTCCAGCCCCCATCCCAAGAGCTGACAGCTGCTATGACCCCCCACCTTGACCTCCCCTTATTGTAAAGAAGTAGTGTTTGCTGTAGCTATAAAGTCATCACAAGTCTCCATCACAAGGCAGATTTTCAAATAGTTAGAAGACGCAAAGCAGAGAACTACTGGATACAAGGGATTTAAACTGTAAAGGTCTCCAATCACAGTACAGCAGTTTATATATACTGTATAAAACAGCAACACAAACACATTGGTGCCCCCTTGGGACTGACACCCTGCGGTTTGAGATAACTGATCAATCATTCAGCTTTCTGAACACGTTAGGACTTCATTGGATAAATCAACAGAGAAACTAAACTTCAATGACGATACTTTTTTTGTTTTGTTTTACCACAAGCACAAAAAAAAAATAATATATATCATTCATTAACGAGTCTGATGAAAAAACATTAAGCCAAGTCTAGATCAGAATAACCAACACCCGACCCAACTTATTCACTTGTTTCAAATCACAAAAAAGTGTGTGTGCCTCAGGTAGCTTCACCTTGTATTTGCATATCTATTTAGAATAATAAAGGTGGTTTCTTGTTTTCTTTGGGACGTGTTGTTTGCCCTCGCGTTGCCCGTGTCTGCCCAGTGCACTTGACTCAGAGGGCTGTGTTTGTTTGCTGGCTGGGGGGTGTCAGCTCTGCTGCTCTGTTGTTTCACTCCTCAGTGGGAAGCTGGAGGGAGGGAGAGGGAGGGAGGGGCTGTGTTTCTCTTTCACAGCCGGCAGTCTCTGTCCGTCTCCCTCTCTTTCTGTCTCTAGTTTGGGTGGGAAAGCAGTCTGGCCTAGTTGTTAGAGCTAAGGGACTGGGGGGGGGGCAGTGTGGTCTAGAGGTTACTGATGGACTGGGTGAGAGGGAAACAGTGTGATCTAGAGGTTGGTGCTGAGAGACTGGGAGGTTATATGGCCACATATTGACCAATATTAAAGAACAGCTTAGCAAAGCTGCAGAAAATATTGTTACTAAAAACATTAAAAAGCCATGCATTCCATAAATAAAAAATGTATGAATGCACGAATCAGTTAATTTCATACATCAAAGCGAAACTTTAAAAAATGCATGCAGGGAGAAAACTACGAGTCCTGCCAAATAAGAAGGGCTTTGTTCTCCTGTCGAGGGTCCAGCAGGCTGCGGCAGGGCTGCTGCGTGATGTTTCCACTTTGTTCTCCTGTCGAGGGTCCAGCAGGCTGCGGCAGGGCTGCTGCGTGATGTTTCCACTTTGTTCTCCTGTCGAGGGTCCAGCAGGCTGTGGCAGGGCTGCTGCGTGATGTTTCCACTTTGTTCTCCTGTTGAGGGTCCAGCAGGCTGCGGCAGGGCTGCTGCGTGATGTTTCCACTTTGTTCTCCTGTCGAGGGTCCAGCAGGCTGTGGCAGGGCTGCTGTGTGATGTTTCCACTTTGTTCTCCTGTCGAGGGTCCAGCAGGCTGCGGCAGGGCTGCTGCGTGATGTTTCCACTTTGTTCTCCTGTCGAGGGTCCAGCAGGCTGCGGCAGGGCTGCTGTGTGATGTTTCCACTTTGTTCTCCTGTCGAGGGTCCAGCAGGCTGCGGCAGGGCTGCTGCGTGATGTTTCCACTTTGTTCTCCTGTCGAGGGTCCAGCAGGCTGTGGCAGGGCTGCTGTGTGATGTTTCCACTTTGTTCTCCTGTCGAGGGTCCAGCAGGCTGCGGCAGGGCTGCTGTGTGATGTTTCCACTTTGTTCTCCTGTCGAGGGTCCAGCAGGCTGTGGCAGGGCTGCTGCGTGATGTTTCCACTTTGTTCTCCTGTCGAGGGTCCAGCAGGCTGCGGCAGGGCTGCTGCGTGATGTTTCCACTTTGTTCTCCTGTCGAGGGTCCAGCAGGCTGCGGCAGGGCTGCTGCGTGATGTTTCCACTTTGTTCTCCTGTCGAGGGTCCAGCAGGCTGTGGCAGGGCTGCTGCGTGATGTTTCCACTTTGTTCTCCTGTCGAGGGTCCAGCAGGCTGCGGCTGGGCTGCTGTGTGATGTTTCCACTTTGTTCTCCTGTCGAGGGTCCAGCAGGCTGTGGCAGGGCTGCTGCGTGATGTTTCCACTTTGTTCTCCTGTCGAGGGTCCAGCAGGCTGTGGCAGGGCTGCTGCGTGATGTTTCCACTTTGTTCTCCTGTCGAGGGTCCAGCAGGCTGCGGCAGGGCTGCTGTGTGATGTTTCCACTTTGTTCTCCTGTCGAGGGTCCAGCAGGCTGTGGCAGGGCTGCTGCGTGATGTTTCCACTTTGTTCTCCTGTCGAGGGTCCAGCAGGCTGCGGCAGGGCTGCTGTGTGATGTTTCCACTTTGTTCTCCTGTCGAGGGTCCAGCAGGCTGCGGCAGGGCTGCTGTGTGATGTTTCCACTTTGTTCTCCTGTCGAGGGTCCAGCAGGCTGTGGCAGGGCTGCTGCGTGATGTTTCCACTTTGTTCTCCTGTCGAGGGTCCAGCAGGCTGTGGCAGGGCTGCTGCGTGATGTTTCCACTTTGTTCTCCTGTCGAGGGTCCAGCAGGCTGCGGCAGGGCTGCTGTGTGATGTTTCCACTTTGTTCTCCTGTCGAGGGTCCAGCAGGCTGTGGCAGGGCTGCTGCGTGATGTTTCCACTTTGTTCTCCTGTCGAGGGTCCAGCAGGCTGCGGCAGGGCTGCTGTGTGATGTTTCCACTTTGTTCTCCTGTCGAGGGTCCAGCAGGCTGCGGCAGGGCTGCTGCGTGATGTTTCCACTTTGTTCTCCTGTCGAGGGTCCAGCAGGCTGTGGCAGGGCTGCTGCGTGATGTTTCCACTTTGTTCTCCTGTCGAGGGTCCAGCAGGCTGCGGCAGGGCTGCTGCGTGATGTTTCCACTTTGTTCTCCTGTCGAGGGTCCAGCAGGCTGCGGCAGGGCTGCTGCGTGATGTTTCCACTTTGTTCTCCTGTCGAGGGTCTAGCAGGCTGCGGCAGGGCTGCTGCGTGATGTTTCCACTTTGTTCTCCTGTCGAGGGTCCAGCAGGCTGCGGCAGGGCTGCTGCGTGATGTTTCCACTTTGTTCTCCTGTCGAGGGTCCAGCAGGCTGAGGCAGGGCTGCTGCGTGATGTTTCCACTTTGTTCTCCTGTCGAGGGTCCAGCAGGCTGCGGCAGGGCTGCTGCGTGATGTTTCCACTTTGTTCTCCTGTCGAGGGTCCAGCAGGCTGTGGCAGGGCTGCTGCGTGATGTTTCCACTTTGTTCTCCTGTCGAGGGTCCAGCAGGCTGTGGCAGGGCTGCTGCGTGATGTTTCCACTTTGTTCTCCTGTCGAGGGTCCAGCAGGCTGCGGCAGGGCTGCTGTGTGATGTTTCCACTTTGTTCTCCTGTCGAGGGTCCAGCAGGCTGTGGCAGGGTTGCTGCGTGATGTTTCCACTTTGTTCTCCTGTCGAGGGTCCAGCAGGCTGTGGCAGGGCTGCTGCGTGATGTTTCCACTTTGTTCCCCTGTCGAGGGTCCAGCAGGCTGCGGCAGGGCTGCTGCGTGATGTTTCCACTTTGTTCTCCTGTCGAGGGTCCAGCAGGCTGCGGCAGGGCTGCTGCGTGATGTTTCCACTTTGTTCTCCTGTCGAGGGTCCAGCAGGCTGTGGCAGGGCTGCTGCGTGATGTTTCCACTTTGTTCTCCTGTCGAGGGTCCAGCAGGCTGTTGCAGGGCTGCTGTGTGATGTTTCCACTTTGTTCCCCTGTTGAGGGTCCAGCAGGCTGCGGCAGGGCTGCTGCGTGATGTTTCCACTTTGTTCTCCTGTCGAGGGTCCAGCAGGCTGTGGCAGGGCTGCTGCGTGATGTTTCCACTTTGTTCTCCTGTCGAGGGTCCAGCAGGCTGCGGCAGGGCTGCTGCGTGATGTTTCCACTTTGTTCTCCTGTCGAGGGTCCAGCAGGCTGCGGCAGGGCTGCTGCGTGATGTTTCCACTTTGTTCTCCTGTCGAGGGTCCAGCAGGCTGTGGCAGGGCTGCTGCGTGATGTTTCCACTTTGTTCTCCTGTCGAGGGTCCAGCAGGCTGCGGCAGGGCTGCTGCGTGATGTTTCCACTTTGTTCTCCTGTCGAGGGTCCAGCAGGCTGAGGCAGGGCTGCTGCGTGATGTTTCCACTTTGTTCTCCTGTTGAGGGTCCAGCAGGCTGCGGCAGGGCTGCTGCGTGATGTTTCCACTTTGTTCTCCTGTCGAGGGTCCAGCAGGCTGCGGCAGGGCTGCTGCGTGATGTTTCCACTTTGTTCTCCTGTCGAGGGTCCAGCAGGCTGCGGCAGGGCTGCTGCGTGATGTTTCCACTTTGTTCTCCTGTCGAGGGTCCAGCAGGCTGCGGCAGGGCTGCTGCGTGATGTTTCCACTTTGTTCTCCTGTCGAGGGTCCAGCAGGCTGCGGCAGGGCTGCTGCGTGATGTTTCCACTTTGTTCTCCTGTTGAGGGTCCAGCAGGCTGCGGCAGGGCTGCTGCGTGATGTTTCCACTTTGTTCTCCTGTCGAGGGTCCAGCAGGCTGCGGCAGGGCTGCTGCGTGATGTTTCCACTTTGTTCTCCTGTCGAGGGTCCAGCAGGCTGAGGCAGGGCTGCTGCGTGATGTTTCCACTTTGTTCTCCTGTCGAGGGTCCAGCAGGCTGTGGCAGGGCTGCTGCGTGATGTTTCCACTTTGTTCCCCTGTCGAGGGTCCAGCAGGCTGTGGCAGGGCTGCTGCGTGATGTTTCCACTTTGTTCTCCTGTCGAGGGTCCAGCAGGCTGAGGCAGGGCTGCTGCGTGATGTTTCCACTTTGTTCTCCTGTCGAGGGTCCAGCAGGCTGCGGCAGGGCTGCTGCGTGATGTTTCCACTTTGTTCTCCTGTCGAGGGTCCAGCAGGCTGCGGCAGGGCTGCTGTGTGATGTTTCCACTTTGTTCTCCTGTCGAGGGTCCAGCAGGCTGCGGCAGGGCTGCTGCGTGATGTTTCCACTTTGTTCTCCTGTCGAGGGTCCAGCAGGCTGCGGCAGGGCTGCTGCGTGATGTTTCCACTTTGTTCCAAACTCAGAGAAGCTAAGTTAAGTGAACAAAGGTTTCGTCTGATGATGAAAGGCCCTGCCCGAAACGTTTGTCTACTTCAATTCATTTTCTTACATATGTAGTTTTACCTTGGAGTTCAGATTTCAGAGTGTTTTGAAATCATGGCTAATGACATGGTCTAGATTTCTTTTTAAGGCTGTTTGTGAGATGTATGGGTTGCGGGAATCTGCCCTGCCAAGATTTTGAAAAAAACAAACAAAACATACATGCATACAGAGTATAGCATTGATGGGAAACTTCACGTGGAGCAATCGTACACGAGGTGACCCAGGAGGAGACGGCCACTGTGTACGTTCTTCAGATTCTCACAGCTTGTTCCCATCCCTATTTATTTTGCACTATAAAATAAGGAGTCAGATTATATTTTTAATTGTTATTTTTTTATTTAATATTTAGAAAATAGATTATGTTTCAAATAAAATGTCAAAAGTCGTGAAATAAATAAAATAAATAAAATAAATAAATAGAGAGAGAGAGAGAGAGAGAGAGAGAGAGAGAGAGAGAGAGAGAGAGAGAGAGAGAGAGAGAGAGAGAGAGAGTTTGTAACATTTTGCTTGATAGGCCCTCAACAGATTTTCTTTTTTCATTTCTTTTGGTGTGATTTTTTTTAGACAGTGCAGATGCACCCCAATAAAATGATCAAATCAGAAACAAACAAGTGAGAAATGTGAGGGGGTTCAGGGGCTGGTGAAGAGTGAAGGAGGGTTATTTTTCTAATTTGCTTTAGACTTAATAAATTATAAATTATACTTTTAAGCTTCACGCGAAACAGATTGCATTTTAACAGTGGATACGGTTGTAAACTGCAAGATTGGCATCATTATTCATTTTGCCCTTTCAAATAGTAAAATACAAGTCAAATTTGGCTTGGGGATAATAAAGAAATACAATAATAACTTGTGAAAGCAGACTCTTTGTGAGATAGGAATGTGATCACAGCTTTGCCCTCACAGCATGACTCCCAAGGCAGGCTTGATGTGTGACTATAGAAGTAATCACCCACCACACAGCAGCTACACAGGGACGTTGTTTACTGTTTGTCAACTAGAACCGAGATCACACTGGCTGTCTGGAGCCAGAATGGTCTTGTGTGGCTGAACTTTATTATCCCTGGTGGGAATGAAATCATGTTTTTTACAGTATATCTCTTATAAAACTTCTCCATAGTAAAAGCACAGCAAAGTGTGATAAAGCACAGAAAAGCATGGCAAAGCATTGGTAAGCATTGTAAACCATAGAGGTAGAGTAAAGCATATTAAAAAAACAAACATGGCAAACCATGACAAACTATGGCAAATGTAAACTTTTATTGCAGAAACGCTACTCGAATACCGAAAGAAACTGCTGTATAATAAACCATTTCAACGTCAAACAGCTAGAAGCCTGTTTCAATTCAGATTCAATGTCTCAAGACATCTGAAAAGACCTCGTCCTGAAACGCTTGTCAGTTATTTATTTTGTTTAATTGAGCTTTTCAATAATGATTTTGTGTTACTCTTATGCAGTTTGGTGAAGGTTGATACGAAGGGGTTTTGTTCTCTTCTGTGCTTTACATTTACATTACATAAAAGCATCTCTCAGTGTCTTCAATTGATTTGCATTGAAGACACTGAGAGCCACTACCGGGTGTGTTTGTGAGTGTTCAATGTCTATCTCAAGTTTACTCAACACATCTCCCCCGACCGAGGCCGGAGAACAGGGTCTAACGAGACCCCCTCCCGCCCCAACACAATTACCACCTCACTGGGAACTTGTAAAACCAGCGGGGGTCTAAACAAACAGGCAACTCCTCTGCATTGTACTGGAGGGCCCTTTAAACTCTCCACACTGAGCCCCTGCTGGTTCACAGTGCAGGCTCACCCATTACAGAGGCATTGTGCTGGACAAGCACCACTTTGCATGTGAATGCTCTCCAGCTCATCAGCCTTCATTAGACGCTGTTTGATACCATAGATTGGTAAGGAGCTTGGGCAAATGGAGATAAATAAAAAGCGGATAGCAGCCGTGTGAGAGGTGTCCAGTACAGCAGGCAGGAGCAGAGTCTGTACAGACTGGGGTGTCTGCACCGTGTGCGGTATATGACCCAGTGTTCATGAATACTGTGCGCACAGTCACCACTTTCAAGATCGGCAGTCTGGGTGTTACGGAGAGTTTGTCTAAGGGCCAGATATCAAATGCAATTTGCTGCAGCTTGTGTTTAAACAAAATAAAACTAGAAATCTTACAAAGCACATAACTAACAGAAGTGAAAATGTCATTTAAGGACTGAAAGAAGCGGCTCTATGGTTTATAGTTTTTAGTTGTCTGATACTTTATCAAATACAGACAGAATTGAGATGGAAAACCTGAACACCTACATGCCTGGTGTTACAGGCTGAACAAAAGCAGTTTATTTTTGTGATTGATTTATTTTTCACTTGTTCTCATTCACTTACAGGCTCTGTATTGTAATGCGATTCTTGTAATGACGGTATTATCTGTACTTTCATTTCTCAACATGTTAAACGTATTACTATATAAAGGTCCTCAGGAAAGGGTTAAGATTGAGCCTTGATTTAAATACTTCATTTTCATGTGAGAATGCGGACGGACTGGAGAAAACTGGGGGCCTTGATTGGAGATCCAATCAATGAATGAATTCCTCAATCTGATTTCAATGAGGCAGGTGTGTATAAAAGGCTGCACCTGGCCTGGCTGTCCAGTCCTGTAGAGGCTGTTGCCAAGAAAAGTTTTATTATTTGTTAAAAATCTTCAGTTTGATCTTTGTTAGATAGAAGTTCTCAATAGCATTAGTATCTGAAGAGATGCCTGGTTTCTGGTCTCTCCCACATAACCCTTTCACCTGATGAAGCAAAGTTTAATGAAGCACAGTGAAAGCATGGTGAAGCATAGGCAAGCATTGTAAAGCAGAGAGAGGTGTGGTAAAGCATATAAAAACATACACCATTGTAAACTATGCATTGTATAACCATGGGAAAACTGCAAAAGGTGACCTTTTGCTGGTAGAGCAGTGCTGGTCATGTGGCCCCAGTGCTGTGCTGGGCTGTGTGAGCAATGCAGCTCCTCAGAACACATGGCTCGAGGTCTAGGCCCAGACACTCTCAGGGCAGCGTGTGACCGCCAGGCCCCGTGCCAGAGTTATGTGCAAAACAGTTTCACGTATTTATTAATAAGTCCCACGACCACCCGCAGAAGAATGTTACCAGGGTATTACTGCATCTCTCTATGCTTTTCCCATGGCTATACCATGCATTTACCACAGCTTACCCTGCTGTGCCATGTTTACTAACAGGCTGTACCATACCTGGCTGTTCTTTACAGTGTTTACCCCTGCTTTCCCAGCTTGCAGTGTGTGGTCAGTTCCCCTTTTAAAATAATGCAGTGTATGAGGTAAAGCAGTGGTGTACGGATGCCTTGCTAATGACAGGACTAAATTATTGATAATCCCTTCGCTGGAGTCTGAATCGCTTACAAGCCTGGCGTGTAACTGAACATGTTGAAGGCTGGCCTTGACAAAGCCAGGCTCAGGGGGAGATTAGCCACAGTGTCTGGGAAGGTGGCCAGTTAACTGCCCTTTCTGTGCCCAGCAAGAAAACAAACGTTAGGGCCCGATTTCGAGGCAAAATGCTTGGAATATTACACAAATACGTGAGGATGAGGATGATGAAAAAGAACAAGAAGAAGAAGAAGAAGAAGAAGAAGAAGAAGAAGAAGAAGAAGAAGAATTATTATTCTTCAATAGTCCCTGAATATGCCTGCCAGGCTTTGTTACAATAAGTGACAAACAGCGCATACACCAAGATAACACTTAGGCACAGATTTATCAAAGTGCAAGATTTTGCTCAAAAGAGCCAACTTCCCAATGTTTCAGTGTGTTTAACATGCCTTTGTCACAGGAAAGTGTGTCTGAAAATAAACAGTGGAGGTACTTATAGGCTTTTGATGCCATGGCAACTACACTCAGTTATTTCTATTTTAATATATTCATGTGCTTGTGATGTCATTTCCTACATAGTTATTGAAGTCATGATCTTCTATTCATTTCTATTTAACCCTTCAGGCCTCGCGGTATTGAGTCTATGTATCCATTGATTTTCCTTTATTCTTCTATATCGTACATTACCTAATTTTGTTTTTTCTAAAACAACACATTTTAGGTCTAGCATGTTTTTTTTTTTGGTAAAGTGTTGAACTATATATGTATTTCATAGGCATATTTCTCCCCTAGATACGCACCCACAATCTCTCATAACTACAACAACAATTATACAAATATTAGCTATTGGGTTTTATTTTTGCAGTGACAAGCTGCAAGCCTAGCACTGGGTTCCTCGCTGTGTCAGTGTGGCCTGTAATGTATTCTATTACAATGTAATGTTTGAAATCCTTATTGCTGTTTAACATGACAGGCCAGCGAAGTGGAGAGGCGGGGCAGGGCGGAGACCTTGCTAGCCTGGCTGGCTCTGACTGGCTGAGTGACATGGAGACCCGGAGGGACTCAGAGAGAGAGAGTCTAACAGAGACTCCATCAGCCGTATAATTAAGAGCATCTGTAATCCTACCAGGTGGAGGACCCTCTTACAACATGTAGGAAGCCATTAGCTGGAAATACAGCCACGGAGGTAGACATGAAATCAGTTTAGGGGGACAGATTGGGTTTCCCTGTTTTCATACACTCACTCCATTACCCTAATGTGCCAGTCCATTTAACTAATGCATAAAAGAACATTGATACCCATAGTAAACAACATTACACAGTGAATTATAGCTCGGAGGAGACGATAGAGGGAGGGATGGAGAGGGAGGGGGAGAGAGAGGGGGAGGGAGAGGGAGAGAGAGGGGGAGGGAGAGGGAGAGAGAAAGGCAGAGGGGGGAGAGGGAGAGGGGGAGAAGGGGAGAGGGAGAGGGTGAGTGAGAGGGAGAGGGGGAGAGGGAGAGGGGGAGGGGGAGGGAGAGGGGGAGAGTGAGAGAGAGGCAGGGAGAGGGGGAGAGGGAGAGGCGAATGGGAATCGGAGGGGGAGGGAGAAGGGGAGAGGGGGAGGGGGAGGGGGAGAGGGAGAGGGGAATGGGAATCAGAGGGGAGGGAGGCAGCTGGAGGAGCTAACCTCGCATTGCACATTCTTTGAGTTAAAATGAGGATACCCGCCGATGCAGACGAAGACGATCCAGCTCAAATGTTTGTTTAACTAAGATTGGTTTCTGTGTGCCTTACTGGAGGGTTTATGTTGATGTTGTGGATCAAATGAAAACATAATTCATGCATCTCTTATTTAAATAGCCAGTAAAAGCTCACATATAGGTATATATATTTCCTATGATATATTACATATTTATTTATTATTTTATGTATAACATTTTATATTATTACATTTGTTCATCAATTACTTCTTATCTTAAATTGTTACCTCCTGTGATTGATTTGCCTCCTTTGGGATCCCAATACACGGACCTGAACTATAGAGCTGTTTTCTGTTCTTAAATCTATTTAATAAATGGGTAAGAGAACTGCTATTAGCTACTTCCAGAGCAAGCTTCTTTAAATAGAGCAAAAAGCTGAGAAATTGCAAATTGCTAAAACTCAAACTATCTGGACTTTGGTGTTGGTACCATGTATGCATTTTATGATTTATTAACACAGCGAATGCATTTATTTGAAGTAAACATCCCTCCATTACTCATATTAAACAGCTGTTGATGGGCGCAAAGTGAATAAAGTGAACTCAATGAAACGACTGCCGGGTTCAAGCCATGAGAAAGAAGCCCCGTTTCTGGAATCAATAGCACCTTTTGTGTGT
The DNA here is from genome assembly GCF_902713425.1 of Acipenser ruthenus. Taxonomy (NCBI): domain Eukaryota; kingdom Metazoa; phylum Chordata; class Actinopteri; order Acipenseriformes; family Acipenseridae; genus Acipenser; species Acipenser ruthenus. The sequence goes on from NC_081213.1 coordinate 28,098,801, forward strand.
CAAGTTTTGTTTAACAGCAAATAGACACATAGCTCGATAGACAAACAGACAGATAGTTAGGTAGATAGATAGATAGACAGATAGATAGATAGATAGATAGATACATTAATAGACATGCTGATACATGCTAATAGATATTTCATAGACTGATAGATAGATTCTCACACACAGGCAGGCAGTGTTAAAGTGATGTGATTTTCACTGTTTGTTGTGCTCTACTGTACTGTAGTCATGCTGTAGTCATGCTGTAGTCATGCTGCAGTCATGCTGTAGTCATGCTGCAGTGATGCTGTAGTCATGCTGTAGTCATGCTGCAGTGATGCTGTAGTCATGCTGCAGTGATGCTGTAGTCATGCTGTAGTCATGCTGTAGTCATGCTGCAGTGATGCTGTAGTCATGCTATAGTCATGCTGTAGTCATGCTGCAGTGATGCTGTAGTCATGCTGTAGTCATGCTGTAGTCATGCTGCAGTCATGCTGTAGTCATGCTGTAGTCATGCTGTAGTCATGCTGCAGTCATGCTGTAGTCATGCTGTAGTCATGCTGTAGCCATGCTGTAGTTATGCTGTAGCCATGCTGTAGTTATGCTGTAGCCATGCTGTAGTTGTGGTTTTGTCCACTTCTTGCAGACAACAAGAACTGTCTGTCCAAGACCCCCACCCCCCCCCCCTTCCCTAGGATGGCTAGGGCTGCATGACGCCACCATCAACTTCACACTAATCCTGCTCAAATATAAACAGGCTTAGCCCTTCATTCCACACTTAAACTGTATCAAATGTATCAAAGCCCCAGCTAAATGATATCACTTGCTGTGAAGGGGTCATGCCCAGGGCACACACAGCCACATATCAGCTGAGTGCATTCACTGTTCCTTTAAGTCTAGACCAAGGATAGTGAGGGTCTGCACCAATTAAACAGAGGAGGATCCCTGAAACCCCAAAGCCTTACTTCATCAGTATTAAGCATAGGGTCATTTGACATGTGTAGCCTTAGAAAACAGAGAAAGTATGATAAAACATACGCAAGCATTGTAAAGACCAGAGAGGTAATACAAAGCATATTATAAAAAAGCATGGCAAACCATTGTAAACTCTGGCAAATGGATTGTATAACCGTGGGAAAAGCATGGGGGAAAACTGCACATCTGCTGTGGTACACTTTTATAAGAGTGAGGTGTATCCAAACATCACTTCACAATCACTAGAAACTGAAATCCAGTCCAAAATACAACCTGATAATGTCTTCATACATAAAGACATTCATTTCTAATATCATTAATACCCTCCATAGAGGGTCATTATGGGTGGATAACTGCCCTTGTCTTAAATCAAGCATCCCTTTATAGCCTGCGCTGCACATGTATGTGTGCAGTGTGTGTGTGCATGTGTATTGCAGGGGCTTGCTTTGCATCTTTCCTGATGCCTGAATGGCAGGCTCTCCCGGGAATAGATGCACAGCCAACTTGGCATCATTCTTTCTATAGAAATAAGTCTTTATTGAATCTGTTGTGCTCCCACGCTGTTCAAACCTCCTGTCTCCAATTGACCAAAACAACCTGTCAGCTTTATTTATTAAGGGTGCAGACTCAGACAGACTCCTATCAATAATTGTAAGTGTCCCACTGGAGATCATTCAGCCGATCCTACAGCTATCATCCTCTATAGAAATCCCAGTTCTCCCACAGCTCCTCCATCCCCGACCCCCGGAGCCACTGCTGGTGCTGCTGACCAAGTGCAATTGAAAATCAATTTTCAAGCGGTGGCATTATATCGCAATGTGCTGTGAAGCGGCTTATCAGATCGCCAGGGTGTCCTCAGGGAATGGCTGGCCAAGCCACACAGCATCTTCCCAGGCCTGGGTCTGGATTCTCACACTGTTTGTAGAGCGTAACCCGTCACTCAATCCCCGAACACGCCCCCTGATGCATGCACAGCTCCAAATGCACCACCACTTCCAGTGAGCCCCTATCTGCATGCTGGGTGTGTCGGGGAGTAAGGATATTTCAACTGGCAAACCCCAACTCCAACCCCAAACCTAGCAATAACCCTAACCCTAACCCCAACCCCAACCCCAAACCTAGCAATAACCCTAACCCTAACCCCAACCCCAACCCCAACCCCAAACATAACTGTTAGCTTGACCCTAAAACCCTAATGCACAAAGGTTAGAGTTAGGGTTTGTGGTCTTTACCTCAAAGCCAATTTTTGCAGTACTCACTAAATCGGATGTGTTTTATACACGCTGCAATACAGTATTAAACCTAAACATATGCATATGCAATAATGAACAAATAATACTAATTTTTACTCTTTTACTGGTACACTGCACCGGGTCTTATTTTAATGCCGGTGTATGAATTCTGGGGACCATCCTACAGAGAAATAATATATCATTACACAAACTAATATGTTACTCCCATGAATATACATGGGGCAGCAGTGTGGAGTAGTGGTTAGGGCTCTGGACTCTTGACCGGAGGGTCGTGGGTTCAATCCCAGGTGGGGGACACTGCTGCTGTACCCTTGAGCAAGGTACTTTACCTAGATTGCTCCAGTAAAAACCCAACTGTATAAATGGGTAACTGTATGTAAAAATAATGTGATATCTGTAACAATTGTAAGTCGCCCTGGATAAAGGCATCTGCTAAGAAATAAATAATAAAAATAATAATAAAGTCATGACTGTGTCCACACTAGTACACTAGTAAAGCTGTGTCATGTTAAATTAAACTCTTCATAAATGCATTTGGTTAATGATTCAGAAGTTGATTGACCATTCTGCGAGAGAAAGAATGACACTTATAGTTATTAATTATACAATAAAAGTCCAGCTGGAACTGTTTCTTTTGGAGCGTGAAAGCATTTGATTACAGTAAATCTTGATTTCACTTCTCTAATGTTGATGAAGGCTGTAGCAGCTAAACACACCTGCTCTCTCTTTCTCTTCTTAATAAACTAAACATGTTGCATTTTAAACGGGTTTATGCTGATTCATAGTGTACAGTGGTAGAGAGTTCATTTAAGTGTTTGCCCTGCTGACTAGCAAATCTGTTTAAAAAAAAAAATTACGCCATGTTGAAAAGTGTACAGTATGTATCACGCTGACACAATGCCATCACATTTCAATTGAAGTGTACAGTATGTATCACACTGACACAATGCCATCACATTTCAATTGAAGTGTACAGTATGCATCACACTGACACAATGCCATCACATTTCAATTGAAGTGTACAGTATGTATCACACTGACCAGTGGCGTAGTCAGGGGTGGTCCTGGGCAGTTCGCACACAGGACCACCCAAATCTGCGCCTATGTGAATGCCAAGTTTAAGTACATTTATATAAAAAAGAAAATAAATAAAAGTCAACTGAGCGCCCCGAAAGCGGGTGTTTAAGTTTAGGTCAAATAGGCATTTTTTTAAATGCCGCAGGCTTTAGCCAATCAAATCAAAGTAGTAATTGTGATGCAATATTTGGGTCGGACCTTCCTCTCACACAACGAATCATGTGCAAGTCACGTTTGATTGACAGCTTGCGAGGCAGGTGGCGCGGATCTGTTGAAAGTCTGTTGATAAGTCACTAACGTTTATTTTAATGTGCGTTTTTAAAGTAAGTTAATAGTAGTGCGGCGGTCAACATGGCAAAATAAACATGCAAACACTTTTAAAAGTTTAGTTTAGCAGAAAGGCTCCAGTGAACAGGATTAAGACAGCTGGCCGAACGCTGACAAGTAGCTTCAAATTGCTGTCCTTTGAAGAGATATGTGCGATTTTCTGGAGTGTCATGACTGTATAACTGCAAGCCCCGGCGCTGTATCCTGTGTAAGGTGGAGAGGAGACGAGAGGACACTAACTAGGCAATGGTAAGTAACTGACTGACTTTCATTGTATTTAATAATTGCTTACAATGTAATACTGTGTGCTCGCTGGTTTGGTGACGCTGCTTGTTTGAGTTTTAAAGTGCATTCACTGTGAATATATGTCAGTACATTTATTTTCTATCGACTTCAAACATTTTAAATGGTTTACATAGGAGATATAGTGGTTGGGAGTGTTAGGTCTATAGACAGTTTTCAGTCTTAAAAATATTTTGGGAACTGAAAAATGATTGTGTGTTTGGAACGTGTACACTGTAGCAATGGCGGGCATTGGCGAATCGACAGCTGATTTAGTAAGATAAAAATATAAGTGGCTTTCAGCTTCTTGCAATTTACCGTGAAAAAAATAGCATTTTATTTTCCTTACAGTATTTCACACCGTGAATTCATACATTTATCAGCGCCGTGTATTTGGTTACTGTGGCAACGCGGTCAAACAAATACCGACTTCACGATTGGCGTTCGAGTCGTACTACAATGACGTAGCGAGTCAGTGGCATGTGTGATGTTACAATTTATTAATCATTTGAAGGTATTTGTGGTTTTAAACCTTAATCATTATTTCTACGTAGTATTAGAAATGTAAAGAAATACACAGACTTGGGTTTTGTCTTTTAAGGTTTGCCGTTCACTTTTCTCCCGTGTATAAGATTTATGTTAAAGGCAGCAAAATATGGAAATTGCACGTTCCTTTTCATTAGCGTGTCAACATCATTTTAAAAGGTTTACAAAACTTGAAAAATGTTGCTGAATGTGTCACTCAAGGCTGTTTTAAAAAAATCTATTTTTGTCTGCTGGTTACGTTTTTCACATTTCAATTGAAGTGTACAGTATGTATCACGCTGACACAATGCCATCACATTTCAATTGAAGTGTACAGCATGTATCACGCTGACACAATGCCATCACATTTCAATTGAAGTGTACAGCATGTATCACGCTGACACAATGCCATCACATTTCAATTGAAGTGTACAGTATGTATCACGCTGACACAATGCCATCACATTTCAATTGAAGTGTACAGCATGTATCACGCTGACACAATGCCATCACATTTCAATTGAAGTGTACAGTATGTATCACGCTGACACAATGCCATCACATTTCAATTGAAGTGTACAGTATGTATCACGCTGACACAATGCCATCACATTTCAGTTGAAGTGTACAGCATGTATCACGCTGACACAATGCCATCACATTTCAATTGAAGTGTACAGCATGTATCACGCTGACACAATGCCATCACATTTCAATTGAAGTGTACAGCATGTATCACGCTGACACAATGCCATCACATTTCAATTGAAGTGTACAGCATGTATCACGCTGACACAATGCCATCACATTTCAATTGAAGTGTACAGTATGCATCACGCTGACACAATGCCATCACATTTCAATTGAAGTGTACAGTATGTATCACGCTGACACAATGCCATCACATTTCAATTGAAGTGTACAGTATGCATCACGCTGACACAATGCCATCACATTTCAATTGTACAGTATGCATCACGCTGACACAATGCCATCACATTTCAATTGAAGTGTACAGTATGTATCACGCTGACACAATGCCATCACATTTCAATTGAAGTGTACAGTATGTATCACACTGACACAATGCCATCACATTTCAATTGAAGTGTACAGTATGTATCACACTGACACAATGCCATCACTTTTCAATTGAAGTGTACAGTATGCATCACGCTGACACACTGCCATCACATTTCCTCTTGTTCAGCTTTGAGAAGCCTTTTCAAAAGCTATTTTCTTCTGGTAATTAGACAGAAACACACCAGAGAAGCACACAACATATATCATTGTAGGATTACTGCAAAGCATGTGGAGTGGTAAGTGTCATGAGATCAGAAAGCATGCATGCTTTCCCACACATCCTGCAGCAGCAGTGTGGAGTAGTGGTTAGGGCTCTGGACTCTTGACCGGAGGGTCGTGGGTTCAATCCCTGGTAGGGGACGCTGCTGCTGTACCCTTGAGCAAGGTACTTTACCTAGATTGCTCCAGTAAAAACCCAACTGTATAAATGGGTAATTGTATGTAAAAAATAATGTGATATGTTGTAACAATTGTAAGTCGCCCTGGATAAGGGCGTCTGCCAAGAAATAAATAATAATAATAATAATGTCATCGCTGTAGCTGGCCAATTCGTCAACCCTAACCCTAACCCTAACCCTCACAGTAACACCCACCCTCACGCACTGAGGTTGGGCCAAAGGATTGCTTGGGCAGCTCACGTTTACCTTGCTGAAATCCACGCTGCTTAACCTCCAGTGCAAGGCTTTGAAACAGGCACTGATTCCACTGCCATGGCTGATGGCATCTTGGTTTCTAATCCAAAGCTAATCCTGGGAGGCTCAGTGGAACTGTCCTTGTCTAGGATTTCAGCGTCCTGTCCAACTGTGACTGCTGGGCTATACCCAGCAGTCACGTTTGATAAGGTGCGTCTCTGAACTCTCCAGAAGTGTGGGCCCCCAGGTGGAGAGCCAGCCTGGTGTGAATCTGTCCCATTGAGGTTCCCAAACATCCCAGAGGGGAAGCTGACAAGCACCTCCTCACAGCACAGCAGTAACGGCATCACTCCGCCTCTCGTTAATTGAGTGAACCAAAACCCCAGGGGCTCGCAGTCAGTGAGGGGACTGCCATTAAAATGCATGAGAACACTGGCCTGCCAACAGTGCCCGATAGCAAGGGCTTCTCTGAAAGCCCCTGCTCGCGAGGAGGAGGCTTTCTTCATGAGTAATGGAGGGCCGCGGTGCTAATGTGTGAGGGGTGAGGGGAGCCAGGAGGGAGGCAGGGGGGACCGGAGACGGAGACAGAGAGGGTAGGTAATGTTTTTCCACCGGCGCTCACAGATTACACAGGATCAGAGGGTTTAAGGCATTCTTATTTGAAGTTTTTTTAAATGGCACATTTGTAGACTCCTTGGGCTTTTTGAGTGTGTGTGTGGACTTGACTTCCCTCCAAACGGCCCCCAGAAAAATATGATTAATTAAATCTAGCAAACATGTTTCCCTCCCCAAAGCCTAGTTTTTAAGTAACATTGTCTCAGCCGGGCCAAGGTGGTTAACCCTAGTATTGTAGATTAACTCATTGCAAGATTAAACCGTTAAGATCACACAAGTTCATTGATTATTATTTATTGATTCATTTACTGAGCAGGCACTAAAACAAAACAAAAAATGCTGAGTGCATCACATCACATCACAATACATTCAGTACCAAGACTACAAGTACCAACATGCATTGAGTTTAAAACATAAAAAAACAAGTAAAAAATACACTTTAACTGTCACGCAGCCGAAGCACCATGAACTCACTGAAGTACACAGGCACCCCTGCAGCTTAAAGAGGAGAGAGAGACTGAGATAGAGAGGGAAGGGAGAGAGAGAGAGAGAAAAAAGAGCGGAAAACAGAGGGGAACAGAAAGAACAAACACAAAATCTGAAGCAATCTAAATGGGAAAGGACACTCGGATAACCTTGCCGGCTAAAAGCATCCTTTATCAGCTGCACGCTGATAATTAAATGAAGAAGCTCTTTTCCATTGAACAACTGATCTGTAAATGATAAACTTAATTATTAATTAACTGTTCAATTAAATATCAATCTGAAGCAGCCTCGTCCAGGAGTCACTAACAATTAGACACGAACGCCAGCAGGATTCGCTTTCTCAATGACTTTACAAATAAACAAGAAACAAACAACTAGTAACACTACACGTGTTTGAACTACTGTACAAATCACAGCCAACTGTTAGCTGGGAGAGCAGCGATGCATCTCCTGTAGAAGTGTTCAGATCGGAGCTCTAGTATAAGATAGGGGTATGACTGGTTTATTTCATACCTGCTGATGAATGCAATTAGGAGTGCTGGTAGAAGCTCTTAATGAGTTAGCACAGCCAGTCACTCTCCCAGCGAGACGTACGAGACTCTGCATACAGTGTAACT
>NC_081213.1:28111654-28239154 GCF_902713425.1 Acipenser ruthenus
CCCACGGAAAATTTCGAAGGGGACTTAAAAGCTTTTTTATAGCTTCTTTTAATTTAAGGCGTTATCCTATCACATACACACACACACCCTTTTCCGCTCCGTACAACTGATTAGCACTGAGAGGGAGAGAGAGAGAGAGAGAGAGAGAGAGAGCGTGTATTTTATTTAAAATGGGACTTGATGAATGAGGTGCCCTTCTCGAGGTTAAATCTTTGACTTTCACAATTTTACACCAAAAAAACGACCCAATTGAAATTTCTAATTACCTTGTCGTTCTTCTTTTGACTTTCTTTTTAAAGTAACACCTCCCCTACACAATTGAACACAAGTAATCGTGCCGTATTGAATAGCTTCTCAAAGTGTGATTGGAATGATAGAATCAGCGTTTAGAAAGATTACACGCTTTACCGTGTGCTTCTCACTGAGCCGAGCGCCATCAAGTGTTGCACCCAACCCACCTCCATTAAACAAAGACAAAAAAGTGAAATCCTGCTCGGATAAGAACTCGAACAAACTACAAAATCTGAATACTATGGCGAGGAAAGAAGTGCATCCAAAGAAATGCGGATTGCATCATGAGGCAAACCAACGGTCACTAGATTACATAAGAACATAAGAACATAAAGTTTACAAACGAGAGGAGGCCATTCAGCCCATCTTGCTCGTTTGGTTGTTAGTAGCTTATTGATCCCAGAATCTTATCAAGCAGCTTCTTGAAGGATCCCAGGGTGTCCGCTTCAACAGCAGTACTGGTGACTTTCTGTCGTGCATGAAGTCAGTGTGGCCTATAGTGGTGAGAGCAGAGGGACTGGGAGGGAGGGATGCGCTGTGGCTCTCGTGGTGAGCAGAGGGACTGGGAGGGAGGGATGTGCTGTGGTTCTAGTGGTGAGAGCAGAGGGGCTGGGAGAGAGGGATGCGCTGTGGCTCTAGTGGTGAGAGCAGAGGGACTGGGAGGGAGGGATGCGCTGTGGCTCTAGTAGTGAGAGCAGAGGGGCTGGGAGGGAGTGTAACGTCTTCTCCTCTCTCTCTCTCTCACTCACCTGCCACTGCTGTGTAAAACTCGTGTGGAACTTCTCCACCTCGTTTTGCTTTCTCCTTTCTATTTCCCTGTGTCTGTCTCTGTCTCGTTATCATCTCCTCCTTCGACTTTAGCACAGAGAGTGCATTTATTTGGGAGTAATATTCCCATGGCAACTGAACAGATGGTGACTTTTGATTAGCTTTTTTCTTCTGACGGCCAAATCACAATCCGTCTTTGAAATTAAATCAGACGCAGATAAGATCTCTTGTTCTGGAGAGAAGAGGAGAGGCGAGCGAGGCAGAGGAGGCAGACTGGATTGGATGCAAATTCCTTCTTTGAGTCTCTTTGGGGCGGGGGGCTGGTAAGGGAGTGGATAGCTGGAGCTTAATCGCTCTGATCCAAATAAAAATAGGAGCAAAGATATCAATATAGCATCAGGCCTGCTTAAGTGAATAATGACCAGAGTTATCGTCACACAACGAATGCCAAGTTTTACAATTCTTTGTGAAAGTGAAACAAAACTGTTTCTATTAAGCAAACCAGCAAGGTTAATTTAAGGTGAAATGCAAAGCCTGCGTTTTGTCTTGTAACAGCTTCTTAAAACATGATGCTCATTTAATGGGACTTAAAAGTCTTTGTGCTCTATTTTAATGATAAGAAATGGATCTTAATAGCGCCACTGCTTGAGTCAGTATAACGGTGGCAAATGGAACCTACAGTAAAATACAGTAAGTGTGTGAACACATCTTGCTGGACTCCCCTGTTCTGTAAAGTTTTCCAGAAATCACGGTATAGAGTAGGTTGATCAAATCCACCCATACGTTTTATAGACAAACCGCATCAGCTAAAGGCATCAGCCAAAACATTATTCTCTATGAATACGTTTTCTTCGAGTTTTAGCCTAGACAGAGATGCTGAAACTCTTTGATTGTAACTTTCGTTCCCTCCCAGGAGTCCGGTCCATGTTTTCTATCTGTCTCTTTGCGGATGGCAGGTGAGGGCTGCATGTGGCTTGAGCTGCTCCGGGTTCGGCTGGAAGTGGCCCTGCGAACTCTGACCTCTCAGAGTCCCACCTGCCTGACCCGGGACAGGGAAGAGAGCGTCCTGAAGCACTGCTGAAACAAAGAGGGAATTAGAGGGGGGGGGGGGCTGCAGCACACAGCAAACTTCGAACAAGAGGAGAAGATTTTAAATCATTGAACATGATCTCCACTCACTCACAGCACAACCACTGCTGATCCAGCAAACACGCTTACACTCACACACACACACACACACACACAATCGAGTGCAGCAGAACAGCAGTTACCCCTTAGAAAGGTTCCTCATGGTAAAAGCATAGCTTAGTGTGATAACACCTAGTGAAAGCATGGCAATGCTAAGGTAAGCATTGCAAGGCACGGAAAGGTAGGGTAACCCATTGTAAACTACAGTAAATGTGACGTATAACCAGGGGAAATCTGCACAATGACTGCGCGTCATCTATAGTGGTGAGGGACAGCAGCACAGTTTGGTTGATATAAGCTACAGTCGGATGCGGATTTCGAAGTTCCAGTTAGTTATAAATATTGTATACTGAGGTACGAGGCAGGCATCAGACTGAGCAGCATTCACAACAGCAAGAGAAAGGGGAGAGCACGGCAGCACAAGGCAGTTAAACTTACTACAGAATCAAGGCTGTTTCTTTACTCAAATGTACTTCAAATACATGATAGCTCAGGGCTTTACAATGCTTACCTGTGCTTTACCGTGCTTTCACTATGATTTATTATACTTTGCTGTGCTTTTAGTAATGGTGAACTTTTAGAAGAATAAACACAGGATAAGAGAATAAATAAACAACCCAAAATAGAGTCTTACACCTGCATTGTAAACGTAAAATTAAATGTACTGCAAAAATTATATATATAATTATAAGGAGGGGGCATGAGAGAATAAAAAGAGTGAAACAGCAACCCCACCTTCTCAAACTGAAACGCAGTAATCCACTGTGATATATCTAGCTTCTGTGAGCTACATTGATTGATTGAATGGCTGACAAAATTCTGTTACCCCCCTCCTCTCTCTCCATCACTCTGTATACTGATAAGCAATCAGCAAGTGAAAATCTAACTCGCTTCCTCTCAGAGCCTCGCTGGCTAACACTGAAAACCATTTGCTAATAGAAGTGAGCAAGCAGATCATTTCCATTTTAAACAGGACTCTACTGCAGCTCTGTGCATTAGCCTGGATGAGTTTAAAATCCTATTAAGGAGGCACTAACAGTTGTCAGCTGAAAGGCAGGTATCCCCCAGTGTAGCTTTAAGGATGTTTAGCTGTAATTGGATTGGGGGAGCAGATGTCATTATTGTTAAGCAGTCTGGCACTTGATATTTTCAAGTTGTTTGCAGTAATTGTGGAAATTAGCGTCTTGCTCTGGAGCAAAGGTCACCTTGTAAACACTGCCATTCATGTGTCATGAAGTGTATCCAGCAATAAATAATACCTTCCACACTGCAGCCCAGCGCTTTCACTGCCCACTGCCTTCACACTGCAGCCCAGCGCTTTCACTACCCACTGCCTTCACACTGCAGCCCAGCCCTTTCACTCCCCACTGCCTTCACACTGCAGCCCAGCGCTTTCACTGCCCACTGCCTTCACACTGCAGCCCAGCGCTTTCACTACCCACTGCCTTCACACTGCAGCCCAGCGCTTTCACTACCCACTGCCTTCACACTGCAGCCCAGCGCTTTCACTCCCAATGCCTTCACACTGCAGCCCAGCGCTTTCTTTCTCTAACCACTGAGCTCCTCAAACCCCACTGCCTTCACACTGCAGCCCAGCCCACGACACCGTTCTGATGAAGGTGGTTTCAAAGCCTTCCTGCTCTCTTTCTGAAGGGGACTTATCAAAAGGGGGGATGAAAAGAAGAGTTATCACTCCGCAATCTCGCATCCACACAGGAGTTCAAAAAAACAGGAGCGGAAAAACACTCGCTGCACCCCGCAGAGGAAGAAAAAGATAATAATTGGAAGTGACCGGCGCTCTTGCTTTATCAGCAGAGTCATTAAGATAAAACCGAGGGAAAGGATTCAGGTTTTTAAGCAGGTTCTGCAGCCAAAGCTCTGGGGCTCTAGTCTGTCAAAGACACTTACAAGGTCTGCAGAGAAATCAATGGGAGTCTGCGGTCTGGGGGTGTTAGAGGGGGTCTGTTTTAGCCCCCAATGCGCACAGAGGCTCCGATAGCAGTCCAGATAACTCTGAAATTCATATCCTAATCATTGGAACGGAGCAAGCAAACGGGTCCACAGGCAGCACTTGCCTGTCTGTTTAATTAATGAAAAAGTTCTCTCTGTGTGTTTTTTTTTTCAAAGGGGGGATCGTAATCGTTGTGCTTATCCGCTGTTTTTCCTAATTAGAATCCTTTCTCCCCGCGCTGATACAGCGCTCCCTGTTGAGTGTCCTGGCCAGCTAGTTAATGCAGCTTTTCTCTGCTTTTTAAATTAATTAACAAAACAGTCACATGATACGAAGGCCCTGCAATCTGTGAATGGCACAAAGATGGAAGAACTAGATCTGATTCCAACGGGAATCAGTTTTGGGGTGGAGGGGGGTCGGGGGGGGGGGGGGTGTTGCGGGGTATCCTGTATTGTTTAGAAAAAGAAGTTTGAATTATTTTGTATTTAATTTATTCAAATTCTTTTTCAAAAATGTTTTTATTGAAATCATGTTTTACTCTAATTAGCGTGTGTTGTATGTAAATGCACAGTAATTACAGAGTGTTATTTTCCATCTGACTTTGTTGCATGCCTCGTCTGCGGTGTCGTCTTTAGAACATCTGAACCAGTGATGATGCTGTTAGCTATGAGGTATGATTCCTTCAGCTCTACAATCTAGAGAAGCAGAATTGAGCTGGTCAGTGTAGTGCTCTATAAGACTAATGGGTGAGTGGAGGCATGCAGGGGTATACAGGAAGACGAAAGGGTATCGGAACTATCAGCTCAGAGCTGCCTCAGTTCCTCAGTGAGGAAATGTATTTCACCCAGGGGCTAATTGGCGCTGCTATTTACCAGTTTGATCTTATCAGATACTCTACATAAAAACCTTGCTTTCCTTATGATTCAATGAGTACAAACCCACGAACATGAATCCATTACACTCCTGCTACAAAAGCCATCAACGTTTTCTTTTCCAGTTTTTTTCCCCCCACAACCAGCACGGGAATACGGGAAAAAAACAAAATTATGAGCTGCCTTAATGGAGTTTATTCGGAAACAGCAATAAAATTATAAAATAATACCCCCCTCCGGCCCTCACGTTCCGAGATTGCTGCGTTCTGTTTGTTTGTATCGGTTTTCAGTTAAGTGCCTATGAAAATATTTGAGAGGATATTCAATTGTGTGAGAGGGGAAGGAACATGTCATTAGAGTACCTGAATTCATTTTGGAGACGGCTAAATGCACCGTAATGTCTGAGAGGGAGGGCAGGGGCGAGCGGACTCTAATTGTTTTTCAGGCAGGGCCTGGCTAGTTGCTCGGGTTACACTGTAAACAAGTGGAGCTGGCACTCGCTAGACACAACAAGCAAGACTGATCTGCTTCTGTACAGGCCTGCCCAGGTTATCAGGGCCGTGGCAAAGAAAAAAAGGAAATGTGCTTCCCCTCCGCGCCGAGGTCAGACAATACAACAAGTTTCTATCTGCACTCATAATCGAACAGTTTATGTTTCCTATGTTGGCATAAGTCTTTTCAAATAAATATAACGCATGTGCTTAAAATCTAATATCAAGAATTTTGACATGACATGCAGGCTCATAAATTCAACCCAGGGCCGCTGGACTTCCCTTCAGCTGTTCCCAAAAAAAAAGAAAAGAAAGAGAAAAGGACAAAAGAAAAAAAAAACTGGGTAAAGCAGAATTTTCCTGGGCTGCAATGAAGGCAGCTAGTCTGTTTCGAATGGAACGGTTTTTTCACAGCCAAGCTGCGAAACGGCCAACGTTCAAACCAGAAGACGATGTTAAAACACGGCGAGGCAAAGGTCAGCATGCAGCTCCCGACACCAACGATAAGACACGAAACCCACAAGCAGAGGAGAACTTGAAACATATACGGGAGCTACTGTAAATCAAGGGCATTAGGTCTATATTCAAAAATGCTGGCCCTCTTCCTTAATGATGAGATCCGATACCTGTTTATAAAGGACCCCCTACCGTAGATGCTCCTGGAAGCCCGGATGTCCACTGGAGCATTTGGCACCAGAGGAACCAAAAACATGGCTTTCATTTGACTTCAAGTGGAATATCTTGCGGGGGGGGAAGCATCTCTGTTTGTAGAACAAAGAGCTTCCTATATTCACTTATTTTTCTATTTCCTGTGTTCAGACTGGAGATTTTACTTGGCTGCACCTTCTCTAAACCTGGCTGTTTATCATTTTTAAAAAGTTTAAATTCGGAAAGTAATAGCGAATGAACATTAACATTATTTCTTTCTATGTATCTTTGTGATCTGTCTCTTCGCTGGTGTCTGTTTATCTTTCACTGGGTGTTAATTGACAGACACGCAGCTTGAAAGGAAGAGCAGAAAGCAGCGAGCTGGCATGAACGACACCATGAAGGACCTCAGAACACGGGCACAGAGCATGATAACGGGTCTGCTGCAGAACTCGCGACTAACGCTCTTCAATGGCAACGCACCCACACGATGGTTCGGTACCAAGGGGCAGTGTGAGCAGAAGAGCAGCTACAATGTCACAGGGCTGCCGTTGGTGGAATGATCCCACAGTGGGAACACATTGTGACACACCAGTGGTGTCACACTGGTACCAGCAAACCAATACACAGCGGTCCACTGCAGTGCCACGGTATCATAACGATACCAGCATGCTGCTTCTGGAGATCAGAGATTCTTCAGGTGATTATGATGAATATTCCGGAAGGGCAAGAACATTTTCAGAGTTCCATTATCCCCTGCTTTATGGAGCCAGGGAGCAGTGCTGTAATTCAGCAGTGCTCTAATCACGGTCCTGGAGGACAATTCCCCTCCCTGTGGACACCCCTGCTGCAAAGTGTCTTTGCAGTAGCAGGGATTTGAACTTCATTGTATCCCAGCACAATCTGTCATTATTCCCAAACTGATAACTGTTTGAACTGTGGGAACCAGATCTCGTATAACATCGTTCCATTGTCAAAAACTTTTCACTGCGTTAAATACCTTCTTTTTTTTTTTAAGAAGAAGAATCCTGAACGTGTTTAATTTATGTCATCACACATCCCCCTTTTCTTCAGGAATTTGCCCCTGCGAACCCTCGGTGGGAGCCCGTGGTAGATTTATCTCTGCTCAGCCTGCTTAGCCTTCACCCGCACTCGGAGACCACTCAATATTTAAACCTACTTACCTCGCTTTGATTTTTCTCTCTGTCTCTTTTCTTCTGGTTTTCCGGGGCTAATTTGATTAATTTTCAGATATTTATTCATCTCGATTAACTTTATCTACAGCTTAAAAGGTGTGCTGCATAATATGCAGAGACGAGGAGGGGTCTGTCTTAGTGCGCAGCTAGCAGACGGTACTTGTTAGGTTTTTAATCCATGTTTAAAATCTCAAAGGAAAATGGGTTATCTTTGTTAGCTGTATAGGAGAGGAGTAAGAGTGAGCACGGTTAGCTGTATAGCAAGCATGGATCGAATCTTGGTTTAATCTCAAAAACATGGGCCCTAGTCGCAAATAATTAATTCAAGAGCTTTTTATATAGTGTTTGATATTCACGAAACTGTTCTAGACTAGTCTCTTTTACAAATGTCAAGAAAAACAAATGCATAAAACCAAATCTTTGTGAACGGAGCTCCCATGCTTGTGGGCTATAGATTCTCAAAAGATATTTGCTCCAAATTGTCATGAACACAATTTTTGTCTGAAAGAAGAAATCGAGATAATTTGCATGAGTTGTCTATTTCTGGCTTGGTAACTTTTATTGGGTGAGTTTGTGCTATCTGTCATGCTAATTGGATTCCAACAGCACAACTTTGTGCAGGTTGCGTGCGTGTGGAGAGCAGCTTGCTGCAGCTCTGGTGATTGATCTGACCTCGCATTGCAGGGAAGCAGCCTGAGCCCTGCAGACGTTTATTACCTTTAAACACACGTCGCCGTATATCTTTCTGTCTTCTCTTTTCTCTCAAAAGCAAGCCCCCTTCCAGCAAAGGTACGCAAATTGGTAATAAAGCTGGGACGGGGTGTCATGCGCGGGGGGCGGTTGAAGTAAAACAGGCCGTGTAATCAGTTCTATGCAGGGGGGGGGGTTCTTTTGTACCTAGAGACGCTCGCTGCTGTCAGCAATTGAAATAATTAGGATGTCATCCCCTGTGGCAAAGGGATTGTAAATACATCTAAAATACGACTTAATGACATTTTACTCAGAGAGCGAAGGGGATCTGCTTCAAATAAAGGAGCCATTAGAAGCACAATGAGAGCTGGGAGGCAGGGGTGCGGAGAGGGAGGGAGGGGTGGGTGGGTGGCGGTGCAGTTGGCCAGCAATGTGCAGGGATCCGGGGTGTAAATCACATGGGTTTTGGGGCAGTCAAGGACAGGAATGTTACCTCTGGCCCCTGGCTGACCCATGGGGCTTCAGTGTGACAGAGCAGCCTGGATTCAGGGCATGCAATAAAATAAATCTAATAAGAGAGGACAGGGAAAAGGGGCTCGGCGCGGGTTAAGGAAGTGTGGTTAAGTGGAGGTTAGTGTAGTGTAGCACTGTGTTATTTTATTTTAATGTGCAAGTATTTATTGGTTTTTAATTCTATACTACTTTTTCTTCATATTTAATATTTTTAGCAAAACATTATCTGAAAAGAGAAAAAAATAAAACACTGCAGTACTAGAGATAAACAATTTAAGAAAAACTCTGAGCTTGTGTCCCATATACTGCTGTTCAACAATGCTAATAAGAGGAAAATCACCAGCAGGATTGATAATCTAGATAATCTAGAGTTAAAGAGGGACTCTGTGGTACTGGGATCCCGAGTGAGACTCGGAGTCAGCGCGGTCTCTACTCTCCAGGATCAATACCCAGGGATCCCGAGTGAGACTCGGAGGCAGCGCGGTCTCTACTCTCCAGGATCAATTCCCAGGGATCCCGAGTGAGACTCGGAGGCAGCGCGGTCTCTACTCTCCAGGATCAATACCCAGGGATCCCGAGTGAGACTCGGAGGCAGCGCAGTCTCTACTCTCCAGGATCAATTCCCAGGGATCCCGAGTGAGACTCGGAGGCAGCGCAGTCTCTACTCTCCAGGATCAATACCCAGGGATCCCGAGTGAGACTCGGAGGCAGCGCGGTCTCTACTCTCCACGATCAATTCCCAGGGATCCCGAGTGAGACTCGGAGGCAGCGCGGTCTCTACTCCTCCAGGATCAATACCCAGGGATCCCAAGTGAGACTCGGAGGCAGCGCGGTCTCTACTCCTCCAGGATCAATACCCAGGGATCCCGAGTGAGACTCGGAGGCAGCGCAGTCTCTACTCTCCAGGATCAATTCCCAGGGATCCCGAGTGAGACTCGGAGGCAGCGCAGTCTCTACTCTCCAGGATCAATACCCAGGGATCCCGAGTGAGACTCGGAGGCAGCGCAGTCTCTACTCTCCAGGATCAATTCCCAGGGATCCCGAGTGAGACTCGGAGGCAGCGCAGTCTCTACTCTCCAGGATCAATTCCCAGGGATCCCGAGTGAGACTCGGAGGCAGCGCAGTCTCTACTCTCCAGGATCAATACCCAGGGATCCCGAGTGAGACTCGGAGGCAGCGCAGTCTCTACTCTCCAGGATCAATACCCAGGGATCCCGAGTGAGACTCGGAGGCAGCGCAGTCTCTACTCTCCAGGATCAATTCCCAGGGATCCCGAGTGAGACTCGGAGGCAGCGCAGTCTCTACTCTCCAGGATCAATTCCCAGGGATCCCGAGTGAGACTCGGAGGCAGCGCGGTCTCTACTCCTCCAGGATCAATACCCAGGGATCCCGAGTGAGACTCGGAGGCAGCGCGGTCTCTACTCTCCAGGATCAATTCCCAGGGATCCCGAGTGAGACTCGGAGGCAGCGCAGTCTCTACTCTCCAGGATCAATACCCAGGGATCCCGAGTGAGACTCGGAGGCAGCGCAGTCTCTACTCTCCAGGATCAATACCCAGGGATCCCGAGTGAGACTCGGAGGCAGCGCAGTCTCTACTCTCCAGGATCAATACCCAGGGATCCCGAGTGAGACTCGGAGGCAGCGCAGTCTCTACTCTCCAGGATCAATACCCAGGGATCCCGAGTGAGACTCGGAGGCAGCGCAGTCTCTACTCTCCAGGATCAATTCCCAGGGATCCCGAGTGAGACTCGGAGGCAGCGCGGTCTCTACTCTCCACGATCGGTTCCCAGGTTTCCAGAATACTGCCGACACAAAGCAGACACACATTAAGCCCCAGAAGAACACAGCAAGTACTGCAATAATGAGAGTAATCGTGTTACAAGAGGGGACCAGCTGCACTTTGCAGTGCTAATGGTAATGCAGTGCGGCACTGCAGAGGTTCAGTGGAGAGAGACGAGTCCAAACTCGCATCGACACACGAGTCAATCCGAGCCACTCCACTCTATTCCACTCCACTCCACTCCAATCCAACCCACTCCACTCCACTCCACTCCACTCAGGCAGTGCTGATCTGTCATGTACCGTCGTTTGCACATGTATTAGAACACCCCATTGCTTCTGTTGTGCGTATGAAATCAAACCACTGCAACTGAAAATGGTCAAAATAGGTAAATTATTGATTGTCTAATTTAATTAATGACTTTAATAGGCCACGCATGCAATTAATATAAAATAGTAAGAGAACAGGAACACATAGCTACAAATGGTAAAATGCATGAGACTTTTTAGAAGTTGTTTAAGATGCCTAATTAAAGCACAAAGTGGTCTAACATTTTCACACAGGAGTGCCTGTTGTTTCTATATCGCTGATTACTGAGTGGAAATTGAAATTCTCACACCCAGAGGTAGGTATATTACATTTATATTTTTGGGGCATTAAAGTTCACAATTTAACTGTAATACATAGAAGCCAAGATATTGAACTTCTTACGATAACTATCTCGACAATGTTCTGCTGCCACTGTACGTTCAGGATAGAAACGTCAAGTAATAGGGTTATAATGATGTTCTGTAACGCCTACATGATACAACAGCACAGTCTGGCACACACAAACTGCAGCCAGCGGCCTCCTGCATGTAGGGTTGAGATGGTAGGGTTTTAAAACAAGTGCGATGTGTTTAATTCACAATAAATAAGAGCAAAAACACACACTGAATTATAACTAGCAGCCCGTGAAGGACTTTAACAAGGAGAAGTCTTTATTATGCAGCGCCAGGGAATGGACTGGTGTCGACAGCCCTTGACTACTGAAGAATCATTACACTGTTTGGGGTGTAAAAGATCCTGTTCTCTAGTATTCCGGCAGACTTTTTCTTCTTTCTTTCTTTCTTTCTTTCTTTCTTTCTTTCTTTCTTTCTTCGCGTGGCCTGGGGGGGGGTCTCCTGGCAGGCATGTTTTGTTGGTGTCGCTCAGACATGTATTTCTCAGTCCAAGATATTTTAGCCACTAACTGTTTCATTGCGTTCCTTCAGGCCACACAGAAACGACAGAAACAGCGACTGTCAAAAAAGGAAGGAATTTATGATTTTACTTTTCTTTCTTTTTATTCTTTTTTTTTCAAAATGAAAACTGCGAGGTCAAACAGAAACAGGCCACCAAGAGTCGCCCCCCCCCCCCCTTCCCCTCTTATACTGCAAACAATGGGTGACTGTCAGTCTGTGCCCTGTGATAAATGCAGATATGGATGTATGACTGAAGACATCAAAGTGTCTTGGGCAGTATCACCTGACAGCAGCAGCGGGTCTGTCGCTCCCGGCAGAGCTCAAGCATTCGGACGACATGCCGGCAGCTCCATCGCACCGCAAAGAGAAAATGAAAAATAAAGACAAGCATCAGAGAGGATGCAGACAGAATGTCTGCTTTTGATTTTGTGCCTCCAAATTCTCCTACAAGCACGAGATGGGAATTCAAATAGGTTTGGTGTATAAGCTAATGAATGCTTTATGTGTTGGGTGTCGCTTATTGCATGTTTATCTCGTGCTGTTTGGGAACGAAACGGCCGCTAAGCCAAGTTATACATACATGACAAAAAATGATCTGGTACTCAGGAACTACTCTTGAACAGAAAAAACGTGTTTGAAGCATGTGATTGAGTGTTCAAAGCTACAGATGGCACACAATGCCCAAGCAAGTATTACTAATTAGTCATTTAGCAGATGTTTCTATCCAAAGCGACTTACAGCGAACTATGCAACAAGAGTTCCTTTACAATAGGACCTTGGTTTTACGTCTCATCCGAAGGACGGAGGTATTGGGAAAGGTATCTCGCTGGTTCTGGATAAAATAAATATCTGCAACAAAGATTATCCACACTCTTCACATTCTTCACCAAAATATTTGAAAATGTTTTATTTGTGCAACATCAGGATTAAAAAGTGAACCAGTGAAATCTGCGTTTCCGTGCCGTGCCCCTTCCTCGGGATTTACAAGACATCGAGTAGAAAGCATTTCAATATGCTTTGTTCAGCTCAGGTATTCTTTCACCACGGTCCACTATAGTCACTTTTATATGTTGATGTGTTTCACAGACCTTGATTAGCAGGCCCACAAACATGTTCCACTTAAAACAGAGATGTGTCGTTCAGCTGACAGAGTGTATTTATTGATTTGTGTTCCAAAATTTACAGAGTGCAAAATAGTTTAATAAACTTGTATCACCAGCTTCGCTTTCATCACAGCTGTGTGCTCCAGAGACACCGGGGTGATTTTACTGGTGGGTTTAAAGAGTGAAGACTCCTTAAACAAATAAACCCGTAATTTACAGCCTCGTACAGGTTAGTGGAGTGCAGGGAGGAATCATTCAGAAAGGAAAGCCAGGGCTCAGCAAGCGATGAAGAGATATCACATTCAGAGCTTCTCGTAAATCAGGCTAGTTACAGACAGGCTGACTGGACTCCCTGTAGACGAGCAAGGGGCTTGTACCCTCATAGAAATACCACAGCCCTGCGAAGCACATATATTCATCAATTCATTGCTTTTGTTGCAAACGTTGGTCTAGCAGTCAAAGAAGTTGAATTAGTTTTATTCAGACGATTGAGTATTTAAAGGTGTTTTAAAAAAATGACTTCTTATAAAGCCTTAATTACACGTTTTACAATTTTGTTTCAGCGTGTTATCATAAAAAACATGTTTATTGTTAATAAAACCCTTTATAACACATGTTTAGATCACCCATATAGAAAGAAAATGTATTTTCAATATATTTTAATATGTGGTGTATATACATTTTAAATACAGTATTTAAAACATATAGCTTTACAATGCACATTTTACATATATGAAATATATATTTTATATAACTTCAAAATATATTGTTCTTTATTTATTTATTATATATATATATAAAATATATATTCTTTCCATATGGGGATGTTTTTCAAGTGCTGCTGCTCTGAACGAAGGCCATTGAGATCCTAGCGTGCTGTCGTCAGCCCCTCCTCACCAGCTCCCCTCTCTGTTAACGAGGTAAAGAAAGGAGACCCTGATTGAAGTGTGCTGGCCCTGGTGCGCGAGGCAGCCTGCTGGCCGCTGGACTTCACTTGTCAGAGGCATTCATTCCTGGACTTTAATCCCATTGACAAAGGCCGGTGACTGGAACAGGAACTTGGGGTTTGAGCACTGTCAACAGCAGATTCCTATTTCAGATAGCATTGACAGGCCTTCACCCGGATAATGAAGGGAAGAGCCCTGGTGCTTTGACAAGCCCTCGTATTACCAGCCAGCTAAACAGAGCCGGGAGAGGCTTAGCATTGTTGTGACAGTGCCTTAAAGGATTTGCCAGCTCCTCGTCTTTTCTGTTTCTTTCGTCGTTGTTGTTGTTGTTGTTGTTGTGCTTTCAAATAAGAGAGGAATTAAATGCTTCTGCTGCCTGACCTCATAACCTTTCATGAGTGATAAAAAACACACACGCACATACACACACGCACGCATGCACCCATACACACAGACCCACACCCACACACAGACACACACACACGCAGACATGCGCACGCATGCATCCATACACACAGACCCACACTCACACACAGACACACACACACACGCAGACATGCGCGCGCACGCACACACACACACCCCCACACGCACACACAAAAGCAAACAAATTCAACCTGTGCACCTGTTTTGTAATAAGAGGATTTGTTAATTTTATTTGACATTTCTTCAGTGTTTCAGCTCTGCATCACCTATTGTAGCATATCCATTTCTAGTATGTGGAAGAGATGACATATTGTATAGGGCGCTCTGTAATGCGAGGGGCTGTATGATATGTGCTGATATCCACTGCACAAGAGGGCTCACTGGCCGCCCTGACCTTTAGTAGGGTGAGACTCCTGAGGGAATGGACAGTCTGTCACTGTGTCGTGTGTTTTTAGTTTTGCTCCACAAAGCAGCACCCCCAGTTTGCTATATTCATGACGAGCTGATTTTAACAGGTGGTGCCGCTGAGAATTTACAAAATATTTGTTTTTTGGGACCTTTTCAATAACCGTTCTACTGAATACTACTAACCGGCTGTCGCGAGATTGCAGCCGTGCGATTCATAAAATACCCCGCCCCTGTTGTGACAGTCAGCACTCATTGCTCTATTATCGCTTGTGTTCAAAAGCAATGTGAAAAGGAGCCGGGTGATTGACCATCGCACCAGCAGCTGCACAGCGCCCCAGTACTTCAAGATGCACCCCTAGTTCTGTGCCCCTGTATACAGGTATCCGGATCCATGAGATTGAACTCAGTCCAGGTATTGCACTGTTCACCACTCCTAATCTATGAGGTTGAACTCAGTCCAGGTATTGCACTGTTCACCACTCCTGATCTATGAGGTTGAACTCAGTCCAGGTATTGCACTGTTCACCACTCCTGATCCATGAGATTGAACTCAATCCAGGTATTGCACTGTTCACCACTCCTGATCTATGAGGTTGAACTCAGTCCAGGTATTGCACTGTTCACCACTCCTGATCCATGAGATTGAACTCAATCCAGGTATTGCACTGTTCACCACTCCTGATCTATGAGGTTGAACTCAGTCCAGGTATTGCACTGTTCACCACTCCTGATCCATGAGATTGAACTCAGTCCAGGTATTGCACTGTTCACCACTCCTGATCCATGAGGTTGAACTCAGTCCAGGTATAGCACTGTTCACCACTCCTGATCCATGAGGTTGAACTCAGTCCAGGTATAGCACTGTTCACCACTCCTGATCTATGAGGTTGAACTCAGTCCAGGTATTGCACTGTTCACCGCTCTGCAACTCTGAAGAGCAGACCCACAAACACGTTCCACTTAAAACAGAGATGTATCGTTCAGTTGACAGATTGTATTTATTGATTTGTGTGCTATTTTTAGGTTACATGGAGTTCAACTGCAACCATAAACCTTCAGGCAGTTACAACATCAGAGAAAAAAAAAGGACTTCAAAGAGGGAAATGTGAATTGTTCCATTGCTTTAATCTGAGTGCCAACAACCACTGCAAGTTTCTTCTAATAAAGTCATTGCTAATACAGTATTCTGTGAACATTACCAGCTATGAAAAAACATCACTGATTTCATTTCAAACGGTGATCCAAAGCTGCTTTAACTTCTGCGTTTGAGTCCCCAGAATGTGACGATGGAGTGAGAAAACGATCCACAGTGAGATTCTAAACAACGTGAAGAAGACATTCGTGAAGACGGGGGTGAAATTTCAGAACCTCACCAAGTTGCTCTTTCAGGTGTAGCGCTTGGTATTTAAAAAGGCAAATCTTCCTCTTTGAGTGCTGGGACTGTTTCCTCTCCAGTCTTGCAATCTGCGCCTGGCGTGATCATGGGACACTATGACGCTGTGACACGGCCTGCAGTCTAAACCAGGAGCTCCAGACGTCAAGTAACAGGAGATCGTAGATATATTAGGCTTTAATTCTCCAGGTAAAAGTCTATACCTCACCACAATGCGAATATTGAATACTAACACTGTTTCCAATGTTTAAATACTCCACAGGCATCCTTTGATGTGTGTGTGTGTGTGTGTGAGGGCTTCTCATTGCAAGCTCCATATTCTGGGCATGTTTCGCAGGGAGTAATTGTCAACCTAATTTGGCATTTCCACCCGGGGCAGCCAAGTCTAGGTTTTGGAAGTGAACAGTGATGGTATGGCTGAGTAAATGAATGAATTCTCTCTCTGTTAAGCTCTGTCATTACCCTGGCAGAAATAAGCAGCTTTTCAAACGCTGACATACCTGATTACCCAGGAGGGGGGAGTGAGCCGCGCTGTGAGCGCCCCCTGTAGGACGAGTCACAGAACTTATTGAAAGGGGATCAAAAATGCTCTGCTGAAAAGAAAAGAAAAAAGAGCAATAGAAATTTGGGATGCTCTTCAAAGTACAGGTATGTTAGCTGCATGTTTTGACTCTAAAGTAAAAAAGAAAACGCTTTTTTAAAGATCAATAGGACTTCCTTATTGTATAAGAGCCTCGTGGAGCTGGCTTCTCAAACTGCAAAATCATTTCTGTTTTTACAAGAGACACCTTACACAAAACATGTTAACTTACAAACTAATCATGTTTTTGATTGGTCAAAGTGATTCCCAATATGTTAAAGCAGTGTATAAACGCTTCCATGTGTTTATCCCTAATGTTTAAACGTGTAGGAATTTCAACAGCAAACCCCAAGTCTCCCCTGGTGAGTCATGCAGTCTCCTGAAACCTAGTCTCCTGAAACCACAAAGTAGCTTCGTGTTCCCTCAGCTTAACGGTCATGCATCCCTCCAGATCAATGCGGACGCCTTCCTGCCTCGCTGTGCCTGTCCCTGCTGGTCCTTCACCTTGCTGACCGTGTTATGGCAGGTGTTTCCCATTTCAGTCCGTTCAGGCTGCATGTGATAAGTCAAGATCCCCGCTTGTTATTTCAGATCAAGCCTTCAGATAACTAAAGCCTCCACTAAGCCTTCTACAGAACATTCACTTTCAGGCTGCACGCCCTCCTTGGCCCGTTACTTCTGTTTCAATCCCTGTAAACGAAACACAACACTAGCACAGCGTATTTAATTAAAGCACTGATTTTATTCAAGAGCAATGTGATCCCTTCGTTAAGGGCAGTTGCAGTTTTGAATCAAAAGCCTTACATTTCGATGCGATGCATGAGATCATGAATTGTGTTTTTTTTTTTTTTCAAAGGCGAAATAAATTCTGACAAATCAAAACGGAAGCCAGGGATGATTTGCGGTGCCACCACAGGCCACAAGTACTGCATGAATCCGCTTTCTCTCTTGGACACCCTCGTTCAGCTGTTTCCAAACTCCTCACCACCTCCAAACCCTCAGCACTGAGACTGCATTCCTTCAGCACCTTCAAACCCTCAGCTGCACTGAGACTGCATTCCTTCAGCACCTCCAAACCCTCAGCACTGAGACTGCATTCCTTCAGCACATTCAAACCCTCAGCACTGGGACTGCATTCCTTCAGCACCTCCAAACCCTCAGCACTGAGACTGCATTCCTGCAGCACCTTCAAACCCTCGGCACTGAGACTGCATTCCTTCAGCACCTCCAAACCCTCGGCACTGAGACTGCATTCCTTCAGCACCTCCAAACCCTCGGCACTGAGACTGCATTCCTTCAGCACCTTCAAACCCTCCGCACTGAGACTGCATTCCTTCAGCACCTCCAAACCCTCGGCACTGAGACTGCATTCCTTCAGCACCTCCAAACCCTCGGCACTGAGACTGCATTCCTTCAGCACCTCCAAACCCTCGGCACTGAGACTGCATTCCTTCAGCACCTCCAAACCCTCGGCACTGAGACTGCATTCCTTCAGCACCTCCAAACCCTCGGCACTGAGACTGCATTCCTTCAGCACCTCCAAACCCTCGGCACTGAGACTGCATTCCTTCAGCACCTTCAAACCCTCAGCACTGAGACTGCATTCCTTCAGCACCTTCAAACCCTCAGCACTGAGACTGCACTCCCCTGACTGTGTGACTCACCCTGCATACCACACGGCCGTGCCTTTACCAGGGGAGACCCTCGGGTCAATAAAACCTCTAACACATAACCTAAACCGAATCAAACCTTTAGAAGAAGAAGAACAACGGAAGGAGTAGATGGAACTTTGATGTGATTTGTGCCGTCCGAGGGCTGAACGCTGCAAATCTTTAAAAGGACAACATTGCAATTTAAAGTGCAGGTTTGGCACGGTGGTGTTGGATCAGCCTCTCCCTTCGCTGGGTGCCTTTGGGTGGTCGATCTCAGAGCTCGCAGCTGGTCCCCCGAGCACCATTCATCAGGGAGGGACGCACTGGAGCGATTTATAGGGCCTCTGAAAGACTTTCAAAGAGTTTTTCATCTTTTTTTATTTAAGACACTGCAACAGTCTCAAGAGAGATGCCACGATAGACCTCCCCGGCCCTCGCATAGCCTCCCTGTTTGTCTTTTTTTGGAACAGTCACCCAGAGCTTAGAAGAGGACGACTTTTTGTGGTTGAATAAATGATGATTCTGCAACACCTGGGACTTGAAAAAAAGCTAATTTTCCCCAAGTTTGATTCTATTGAGTGAAACATTTATGCAATCACTCTGCTCAATCAATGAATACATTTACATCCACCCAAAGCTTCCCCAAGCAGCCCATTTCATCAGTGTGGTTGAAGAAGTTTCACCTTTTCACTTCACCTCTTAAGAGGGCAAAAAGTCCAAGCTGCATTAACCTGCCAGGCTGGGTCGATTTATGCCCTCAAACAGATTTATAAGCCGATATGAAAAATTACGGCCTTCAGGTAAACCATTTTTTTTTTTTTTTTTTTAAATACAAAAATCTATTTTTCTGTGCATCTAAAGATGGTTTTGAGATAGATTCTCATACCAGTGCTTTGCACCTCGCTCTGGGTGCTAACTCTTGGCTTGAAATACTACAGAACTCCTGTCATACAAACCACTCAGAGGGACTTGGAGAAAGATCATGGAAACAAGCTTTTGGAAAAAAGGGTAGTTTATTCCCACCAGCCAGTGACAAACCAGCCCTTTTCTTTTTTATTTGTATTTCCTTTCTGGTTTCAGCACGAATAAGCATTGAAAATCCAGTCATTTCGCTTTTGTATTTGCAAAGTACAGAATAGCATTAAAAAGAACTAGCTGTTTGGACAAATGTTTTAATTCATTAGTAAGACGTAAGCCGTAAAATGTGACGTCAAGTCATTTCCATCTAGTGCAAGCCATCTGACAGAAAGACACTTCAGATGGATGTATCACGTCAATATCACAGTCTACTATATATATATATATATATATATATATATATATATATATATATATGTATGTATGTATGTATGTATATATGTGTGTGTGTGTGTGTGTGTGTGTGTGTGTGTTTATTCCAGTCCTGCTCAGTCACCTCCCTGGATATCTGCTTCCGGAAGCTGGCTGTGGGAATCACAGAAACAGGAGCTTTTGTGTCTGGAGGCTGTAGCTTCGGCCCATCTGATAAGTCATGTGTGCCCGGGGAGACAACTCAACTGCTCACTGATTGCAGCAGAGCCGCTCTGATAAGACTTTCTGCACCGCCTCTAACTTCTGTAGACTAATAGTTTGTGGGGAAGAAAGAAGGTTTGTTTGCGGCAATTAGACTCTGTCCCAAACCCACGACCTGTTCCAGGGGGTCAGACGATGGGAGAGGGAAGGAGAGGGCCGGAACTAGAATGATGCATTCCAACCACACAGCTTGCTGTACAAGACATTCCTGTCATCCCTGAGCCGTTTACAGGGCTCTGACTCACACCTTGGGAAAATAAAAATTAATACATAAATGCCTTGACTGATTTCTCAAATGTTCCTGACTGCCCCCCTCCCTAACCCTAGCCCAGCTCTAACCACTAGACCACACTGCCTCTCTTCATCCCTCCCATTCTCTCAGCTCTAACCACAAGACCACACTGCCTCCCTCCACCCCTCCCAGTCTCTCAGCTCTAACCACTAGACCACACTGCCTCCTCTCTGCCTGCACTCATTTCTGCTTTATGGATTAAAACGATGTGTTAAATACATACAACTGGAATGGATTATATATTAAATATAAAAAAAACTACTGTGTATAATGTTAAAAAGTAGTTTTAAATATGTTTTATTAAATCATTTATTAGCCTATATATTTATTTACATATATATATATATATATATATATATATATATATATATATATATATATATATATATATATATATATATATAAACAGGTTTGAAAGGAGGTATAACTGCAGTGCACAAAATGAAATAAATAGAAAAAAAATGATAAATGTTTATTTTGCATGTCTTTCTACGCAGCTGAAGAAGGACTTTAGTCCGAAACGTCCTGAAATCAAAGATTTTTTTTAATCAATCATGTGTACAAAATAAAACTTGTACAAAATACAATAAAACTTAATTTTTTATTTTTTTTTATAAATATGTAGTCGACTGTAATATTGACGTTATACATTCATCTGAAACTTCCTGCATCAGACTGAAATTCCATCTTTAGAATGGAATTCGAAAAACGTTTGTCCAAACAGCCAGTTCTTTTTAATACTAGTCAATATTTTTCAATGTAAAAAAATAACCAGATTTTCAAAGCTTGTTTGAAACCAGAAAGAAACTAAACCCCACCAAGTAACCGATTGTCTTTACATATAGATAGATGGATGGATGGATTAATATTAGGACTATAAGCGTATATTGATTATTGCTAATCTGATCACTCCCTGGATTGAGGCTCTTTCTCTTGTTTTTATTGCCTCAGGGACAGGGTGGTGGGGCGGAGCAGGCAAACAGAAATGTAGACCCAGGCATTGCCCCAGGTCAGCATGACAACCTGCAAAGGATCTGTCCGATTACAATGTGAATGGAGGAGACAGCAAGCTTATCTTCATGACAAAGCGCTGCTGGGGATACTGGGGCGTGCTTGTGCCCTGGCTGTGTGCTGGTGTGTTTGCTTTGCCCTGTGGTGACAGCAATGCAGAGACACAGCTCTCAACACATAGCTGGTGGAGGGAAAGCCGTGCATGTGGGAAATATTTGTAACATTCAAAAACATTTTTAAAATCTGCTGTTTATTGTTCCCATATGCAATCCCGGAGGTTTAAAGGAGGCTAGGAGTGTGGTGAAAATGTGTCTCTCAGTCTAACCTCTAGACCACACTGCCTCCCTCCATCCCTCCCAGTCCCTCAGCTCTAACCTCTAGACCACACTGCCTCCCTCCATCCCTTCCAGTCTCTCAGCTCTAATCACTAGACCACACTGCCTCCCTCCATCCCTCCCAGTCCCTCAGCTCTAATCACTAGACCACACTGCCTCCCTCCACCCCTGCATCCCTCCCAGTCTATCAGCTCTAACAACTAGACCACACTGCCTCCCTCCATCCCTCCCAGTCCCTCAGCTCTAATCACTAGACCACACTGCCTCCCTCCATCCCTCCATCCCTCCCAGTCTATCAGCTCTAACAACTAGACCACACTGCCTCCCTCCATCCCTTCCAGTCTCTCAGCTCTAATCACTAGACCACATTGCCTCCCTCCATCCCTTCCAGTCTCTCAGCTCTAATCACTAGACCACACTGCCTCCCTCCATCCCTTCCAGTCTCTCAGCTCTAATCACTAGACCACACTGCCTCCCCCCATCCCTCCCAGTCTCCCATGCTTTTCTTGTGCTTATACTATATATTTTTTAATATGCTTTACCATTCCTCTCTGTGCTTTCCAATGCTTTACCACGCTTTCACTTTGTTACACTTTGCTGTGTTTTTACTCTGGGAAACGTTTATGAGGGTTGCTATGTAGAGTGTGACAGACAGACAGACAGACAGACAGACACGATCATAATGGTCCTCGTATGTTAAAACATGGTGATTTTTTGAAGGTCTATGCGAGTAAACTCTAATTCTATTTTTTTTTTTAATTCTAAAACTAATGAACACCTTTAGACAAGTTACAGTCCTCAGCATTAAATATCTGAGTCAGTTTCCTGGCTGTGTTCTTATTCCTATCTACAGACCCATATCAAGCAAAGCAGAATGTTCCTTGGAGTTTTGCGCTGTGTTCCATTGACTTTTTTTAGCTGGATTGAAAGAAGACTAAAACCCTCAAAGACGCGTTAATCTGTTAAACTGTTAATCACACTAGAAAATTGAGAAAATAGAAAATCTTTTGAAAAACAAGCGCTGTTTGCCTGAAATAAGACGTACAACTTGACAAGATAGACTGTTCTTCAGACCCCCCTCCCCTGTAATCAAGTTAGCACCCTAGTTTATTCAGCAGAGAGAGGGAGGGAGGGAGAGTGCTCTTGTGCACTCAGTTTGTAAAGCTGGGTAATGCGATGAAAGAAACCACCGCAGGGGTCAGTCCAGTCGGCGGTGTGCTCTCCAGCTGCAGAGACCGGCAAACAGAAGAAGAAAAAAAACCAGCCACATGATTTATTCGGTTTATTCAATGGGCACGTGAGCGCAGCCCGCTCTGATAGATCAGCTGTATTTGTGCTGTCAGGAGAAGGAGGAGAGGAGGAGGAGGAGGGGGAAGAAAAGAAACAGAAAGGAAAGAAAAGACGAGGAGCACAAAGCTGGTCTCCAGGCCACTGACAACAAAACAAACAAAACAAAACAAAAAAAAAACGAACACAATCTGATGCAGGTGTCTTTTTCACAGCCTGAGCGCGCGCGTGTGCGTGTGTGTGTGTCTGGATCTCCCTGTGTGTGAAAGTGCTGCTTAGAATTAAACAAATGAATAGAACTCAGATATTCTGCATGTTTAATGTAGAGGGACATGTTATTTGCATGTGCCCTTTGTGCCTGTGCTGCTGGACCCCTTCCTTTAGGTTACAGATGCGTTTTGGAGCCGTTACCCTGGGATACTAACTGGGCACAGACTGACATCTCTGTTAAATTGTATCTTGCTGGAAAAACAGGCCTGCTTTGCAAAGCTTGCAATACTTTTGTATTCCAGTAAAATAAACAGCATTGTATAGATCCACTGAAACAAAGACGTGAGAAAAGTTAAACGTGAAGATTTGGATTTAACAGAAGCCCTGGCTTCGGTTTTTATATATCGATGCCACTGTCCGGACTGATAACTGCTTTTCAAAAACACAAAACCAAACTGAATACATTCAACCACAAAGCTTCTTGCACGATACCCCCCTATCCATAACCCTAACCCTAACCCTTTTCTGATACTATGGTGTACTTGCATATATCATGCAAAAAGATTTCCACATTAAATAGCTATGCATAGTAACATTGTAATGATGTGTAAGTAAGCATGTGTTTACTAAGTAAGTACCATGTAAATGCACAGGAATCGGTGACAATGACGTCACTGTACGCAGCTCCCTCGCACGTTGCACTGACATTTTGAGAAATCTCTTGCGGCGATCGTTTCATTTCTCTTGCGTGTTTTTGCAATAAAATCCTATACCTGTTGTGTTTTGCGGTGTCCACTACTGTAGCGTGTGTGTTTGAGCGCTAGCTGCCAGAGAGCGTGGAGCCAGGGACTGAGACTCAGGGCAGGGAGTCTGGAGTTAAATCCCGGCTTAACTTAGAGCGAGCCCCTGGGGAGCAGGCAGGCATCACCCCCACCCCACAGACCCTCGCAGCTGTAAACTTCACTGACACGAGCCAGAGCCAGACCCACCATGACATGCAAGCAAGGAACCAGGGAGTACAAAGTCAGTATCGCATTATGCTGCAGCTTGTCTGACTGCCTGCCTGTTGAAGCACCTTTGCATGCAAATAGATGCCTCTTGCAAACTAATACAGGGTTTTCAAAGTAATGACCCCTATTTAAAACGCAGCACATTTAGTTTTAACCCCCGTAATGCCCCCCTTATCCCCTTCGTCTTGTAAGTTTTACTTAACGTTAAATAATTGTGGAAACAAATACAGCATATCAAATGCATAAACCCAATTGAATAATCACTACTCTTGATGCATGCACAATGTTAGGTGTGATTATTTCCACACACACAAAGACAGACTGACACCAGCCTCCATTCAGCCCCAGTACTCTCAGTGATTGGCAGCGAGTTTCATCGCACGTGGATCAGTGGTTTTGCAGGTGGATATCTGTGAAGTGTGACTGTCGCAGTATTTAGTTTATTTAGCAGGCTGGCTGGCAGCACTAGGGATCTGTGAGGAGTTAAAGACAGAAAGCTCAGCGCGGGTGTTTTGACAGCTTGTCAGTATTACCGGCACTGCGTCCACGCATCCCTTAGTTGTGGTTCCTTCCAGCGAAGCCCAGCTCACATGCTGTTCAGATGCAGCTTTCTTCTCAACGCTCAGGAATGAAGGCAAAGACGAATTTCAAAACGTCGATCTGCAGTGACGATGCACGCTGTGTGCCTCGAGGAAAAGGCTTTTCAAGGGAAATTAATTCCGAATGCTGTGCATGCTGGGGGGGCAAGCGAAGGCCACCACATGAAACACGGGCAAAGAGAGGGTTCCTTTACTTTTGTTGGTTTGTTTAGTTGCGTATTATTAACATAGTGATTGCAAAGAGGTTATCTAGATCAGCAGTTCTCAAACCCTGACCCCCTTGATCAATATAGCGTACAAATAAGTCTTTATGCAATTTTTTTTTTTAATGATTTCTTTTACATTTTTTTTTTAGATAAACTTTCAAAACGCAACTCTCTAAAATGTTCTCTGCAGTTGACTGAGCTAAAAAAAATAAACAAAGAAAAATAGAGCTGAGTTGTTGGCTGTTTTGCGACCCCCTCCCCAAAAGCTTTCTAGGGTTAAGGCCGCTACACACCTGATGCAATGTCATTTTCATCAGGCGACAAGATACTTTCACAGCAACATGACCACACACACACCTGATTGTTCAATTCCCTAGTTGTTGGGCGAAGAAATCGCAATTTTTTATTTTGTGTCGCCCTTGTGTCACCTGTGGTGTGAAAGATACTTATCAAAAGTATAGGCTCTATTTGTCGCATCGCTGCACATTTTCGCTTGTCACATTGCGTCTGGTGTGTAGCGGCCTTAAGGGTTAGGGTTAGGGTTAGGAGTTTGCGTACTGGAACAGGTAAGGGTTAGGGATACAAATTAGGAGTCGGGGGGGTTGTAAAATACTACATTAATACCTGGGTAAAAGCATTGCAAAGTGTAGTGATGCTCAGTAGAGTCACAGGTAAAGCAGTTTAGTACAGTGCAGTAACGCTACAGTAAACTTACATAAGGGAACCATTGGGTTAAAGCATACAGAAATTCAATCTGCTATACCAGTCAGAACTAGTATGGATACACGCCCAGCTTCGCCAAGTACAGTACAGCCCTAACTATAAGCAGGTTACAGAACATACAGTATGGATTATATACGATGTGGTTTGCACTGGTCTGGGACCCTCAATCTAACAGCTCTCCTATTGAATCCTGTTGATAGCCTTTGATTTCCAAAGGGGTTTTGAATTAGCATTCCAGGGTATCTGCTCTCCACACAAGAGGATCATTGCGGAAGAGGAAATTGAACGACGTGACATTAACCAATAACACAGGTAGTGATGAGCAGCCCTGCTGGGATTCATATGAACCCTGAAGAACACCCGCGTCCGCTTCATCTTCTCCAGTGCATTCACTGCCTTCGCTAGCGAGAGCCTGCCAGTCCTCCACTCCACGTTTCTTAAAATGTCATTCAAAGTGGTACCTAAAGCATTCAGTGCAGGAGTATTGTGCTTTAGCCCAGGTAACTTTCATTATTGTGTTTATCCCTCCCCTGTGCCCCTCTGGAGTGTAGAAATCTACCACTATACTGAATGGGAGTCCATGCAGAGTCCTTGTGTGTGTTTTGGGGTCGTGTTCAGTTTTTTGAGGTCATGCTCTGTGTTTTGAGGTCGTGCTCAGTGTTTTGGGGTTGTGCTCAGTGTTTTGGGGTTGTGCTCAGTGTTTTGAGGTCGTGCTCAGTGTTTTGAGGTCGTGCTCAGTGTTTTGGGGTCATGCTCAGTGTTTTGGGGTCGTGCTCAGTGTTTTGGGGTCGTGCTCAGTGTTTTGGGGTCGTGCTCTGTGTTTTGGGGTCGTGCTCTGTGTTTTGGGGTCGTGCTCTGTGTTTTGGGGTCGTGCTCTGTGTTTTGGGGTTGTTCTCTGTGTTGTTACAAGTGGTATTGCCTATCTTGCTCAACACCACCCAAGTTTGCAGCTTTAAAAGCAAATGTAAATGTCCCGAGGCTGTGTTTCTGTTCCTTGAAAGTGACAATGAAGAACAGAAACCTCACCAGGCTTCAGAAAAGACATGTGATCCCCCCCCAGCTCTCATTAACTGGAGGAGCACGAAATGAAAAACTTGAATCAGGGAAAACCTCTGTTTTTAATTTTGCTAAGATATTAATAGTTAGTTAAAAGTGCAGCATGTGCTAAATATTATTTTAACAGAGATCGCTATCATGCAGCTATGAAATAAGATCCTTCGAAGCTTTCAGCCATATTTCATGCAATTTCGTTTCTGCTGGGTGCTGCTAGGTATTGTGTGTGTGTGTGTGTGTGTGTGTGTGTGTGTGTGTGTGTGCGCCGAGCAGATTTTTAGAGCTTTATATTAACCTCCTGATCGGGGGGGGGGGGGTTAGTAAAGCTGGTTCAAGATAAATCTAATGCAGCAGGGCAGGATCAGGGCTGCCTTCGAACAACTGTTTGGAGAGACTCATTAAGGTTGGTGAAATATTACTCAATTAAACAAGGAAGAAGGAAAAAAAAAACAGGAAAAAGAATCAGCTCCATAATGAGCCCATGGCCGGATCCAGAGAAATACACACAGAACACGAACATCTTGTGAACTGTGCGAGTCAGCTCGGGACTCTGAAATACACACAGAACACGAACATCTTGTGAACTGTGTGAGTCAGCTCGGGACTCTGAAATACACACAGAACACGAACATCTTGTGAACTGTGCGAGTCAGCTCGGGACTCTGAAATACACACAGAACACGAACATCTTGTGAACTGTGTCGGTCAGCTCGGGACTCTGAAATACACACAGAACACGAACATCTTGTGAACTGTGTCGGTCAGCTCGGGACTCTGAAATACACACAGAACACGAACATCTTGTGAACTGTGTCGGTCAGCTCGGGACTCTGAAATACACACAGAACACGAACATCTTGTGAACTGTGTGAGTCAGCTCGGGACTCTGAAATACACACAGAACACAAACATCTTGTGAACTGTGTGACCCCGAGATCCAGCGCTCAGTACTGAAATACTGAGACCTGGCAGAACAAATGGCAAACACACCGGCTAGCATCTGAAATAAGAAGAACATTATAAAATGCAGCAATATTACAGTGTTGATGGAGACCTTTAGACAGTCACACCTGAGATCTGAATAAAATGGAAGAAACTAATCCTATCCCTGACCCTCACCCTAACCCTAACCCTAACCCTGACCCTAACCCTCACCCTTCCAGACTAGGCGTTTTGTAAGCGCTTATATACACTTCACATTTCTATTGCATTCATATAAAGGATGTTATACATGATATCAGACAGTAATTACCACTACTAGTACAGCATTACAGTATCAGAAGTGATATAACACATAATTGAGACATTTATAAGAAAACTGCTCATTATAACATGATGGGACATAAAGCTATTATTATAATTATTATTAGTAGTAGTAGTAGTAGTAGTATTGTTATGTTTTAGGAGGTAGACACTGTTAACTATGCTGTTAACACTGAATACCAATAATGAAATCTTAAAAATACTGGCAAATACAAAACAATGTGCACCGTGCTACCTAGCTCTCTCTCTCTCACTAATACTAAAATAAAATCAAAATGCTGTTTAATGCTGTCATACAAGCAACCGCTAAAACTATTTGTAGAGACTGCATTCAATGCATACATTCATCTTCTGTACAGATATCTTATCACATGTGTAAATATATATATATATATATATATAATATATATATATATATATATATATATATATATATATATATATATATATATATATATATATGTTTGCTCAAAAGAGCCAGCTTCCCAACGTTTCACTATGTTTAACACTGGCCAGGGAAAGTGTGCTTGAAAACAAATATACAAATATAAATCACATGTACAGATTGATGCTGTTCCTGTTTTAGGTGTTTTTAAAGATTGACAGTATTAT
Organism: Acipenser ruthenus; assembly: GCF_902713425.1. NCBI lineage: Eukaryota > Metazoa > Chordata > Actinopteri > Acipenseriformes > Acipenseridae > Acipenser > Acipenser ruthenus. The sequence continues at coordinate 28,139,927 of NC_081213.1, forward strand.
TATTATTATTATTATTATTATTATTATTATTATTATTATTAGGTAATATACTTTAATAACAGACACTCCTATACTTGTCCTGTGTTCTCAATAAAAGCCTTTGTTCTCCTTACAAGTGAAGCTCTATAACTTGCATCTTATAAAACTGCACATGTTATTAACCAGTGTTAATGCTACAGCATTCAGCTCTAACAGAGCTGCCATTTTGCCTTTTCTCTTGCATCTGAGATATAAAGCAGACCGCGTGCCTCAAAGATCCATGCTGTTATATGACAAAAAAGATGTTCTCCATTATTAATCCACAAATGCCTTTTAATGGCCATGAAAGCCAAGCTGCAGCTTTCATATGTACATTGTGAGCTGTTGTATCACTCACTGGGCTGGGGCTGTGCCACAAGGCTTTGAGCCGTCGACTCAGATACAGCAGACCGCTGCTGCTCTCTGTTGGAGGACCGGATATTGCAGCCCCCACTGAAACAGACATGCCTGATGAAAGCACAGCTAGTGCCCTGCAGGACATGCCAAACCAACTGGCATGCACACACTGATTCACCTCCAAAATACACTGCCAGACATGCACAAAACTACACTGTGCACAATAATATAGATCTGCATCTTCAAGTGATCCATTCTGAATAAACTAGACACACACTCTCGACACACTGTTTTTAATGTCCCACTCTGTACTAGAAAGGAGATGGTTGCAGCTTTAATGGGAGCATTTTCATATTTTACAATCCTACTGGTACCATGAAGCACACACTGCAATGCCAAGGTACCATATCAGCAAACCCTATGATATGGGAGTGTATGGGTATGAAGGGGTGGGGTAGGGTAGGGTAAGGCATGGTATAGTATGGAATGGTATACAGTGAAAACTGCTAAATAGATTCACTGTTTAATAAAATCAGCTGCATTCCCCTTCCCTGTTCAACTAACACAAAACCTGCCTCTCTATTGAATGGACCTCAGAGTGAAGGTGGCATTGAGATAATCTCCTGCTGCTCCACCTGCTCTGGATATCCTGCTGCAGAGCAGAGACAGTGCGTTAAAGCGCTTTCCCTCTCACCTTTCCCAATCTGAAACAGTTAAAAACTTTATCGCGGTGCAGGTACAGATAAGAGGCTGTTCTCTGTCTTCACTCCATGCAAATTGACCCCCGGCAGCACAGAGCTATAACAGCGCGCATGCAAATCACATTCAAACACAGCAGACAGACGAGCCTGGGAAAGGGAAGCAGAGAGCGTGCTCTGTTCACAGTTAACCGCGGGCTGCATGCCATGAGAAAGAGTGCTGCTCACTCTGGTCAGCAGGTAGGACAGGGTGCATGAAGGCTTTACACCAATTTGCAAGTGTAAAGAGACTGATGCAAAATGAATCTCGATTTACACTGGACATTTGTTTTTTTTATATATAACTTTGGTTGATCCTTGGAGCCAGCATCGCCGGCGGTGTGTGTGCTGATGCACCAGGGAGGCCGTAAATATGCAAAACTGCTTCTGAAAAGACTCCTCAAGGCAGATTTTCTTTCAAGTGACGCATTTTAACATTGCGCTGCACACTGCAACCCAAAGGTGATTTTATTTTATTTTTTTCAGAGTCTTATAAAAGTTTCCCATAGCAAAAGCAAAGTGTAGTGAAGCATAGTAAAAGCATGGTGAAGCAAAGGTTAGCCTTCATTCTACCGCACAGAGAGGAAGGGTAAAGCATATAAAAACATGGTAAAACACGGTACATGCACAGCACAACCATGGGAAAAGCAAGGGGCGGAAAACTGCAAAACCACCATGCAAATTTACTGTGCTCAAATTTATAAGGGAGTTTCTGATGGAATAGTGAGCTCAAAGATAGAAAGTATTGTGCAAATCTTATCTACTGCGTATAATGTATGTAATTGCAATTAGTGTTTTTTATCTTCGTCTCTGCAAGGTATATGCAAATGGCACTTGTACTGTCAGCATTATGTAAAGTGTGTATGTTGCATTTTGCCCTCAGATGTACTTGACAATGAAAACGTGATTGTATCTCCACAGCAGTGACTTCCTGCCTTTCCCAAGGTGGGGATACCTGGAGACTTTATCAGAATTCATGTGCTTATTTATTTAGTTTGTTTTTCTTTACACTGTGAGACAGGGGGACCCCGAGATATCCACAGATCAGTGGCTGATGAAATGTGAAGTGATTCCACAGTGCTGTGCAATGCTGTGAAACCAGCCAGCTGTGGATTATCAAATGAAGCCCTTATTCATGATGTTGCCAGTTCAGAGGGAGTCTTGGCTGCACATTTCTTTGAATCCAGCTCGTTTAACTAAGCAAGGGGAGTTTGAAAACCGAACACTGGATTCACAACCAGCACGCGCCCCTAAGCCCGAGGAGAAAATGCACACCAAAGTTAAACACCCAAAACAATCTGTGGCGCTAATTAAACGCTGCATGACGTTGACATGTAAACTGGCCCCTGATGTTGCACTGTGTGGCTCAGCCTGAATAGCGTGTGTAATTACACTGCAACTGACGGGGCCAGAGAGGTGCAACCTGTTAATCTCGCAATCTATCTCCCTCACTGATCTCCTCTCTGTCTCTCTCTGTAATTGCTTGCCTGTGTGATTAAGAAAGCCCTGTATGTTTGGGGCTGGGCTAGGCTGGGCTGGGCTGGGAAGTGGGCTTTCAGCTCTGGAGGCCTGGGTTTGAATCCTTTTTAGATCTTGGTCGCTATAGAAACGCTTGTAATTTGCTGATTGCAACAATATTCTAAGGCCCCCCTGAAAATCCATTTGATGCCCCAAACAGTTATGCAGTTGATCAAGGGAGATAATCAATTAACTAATAACTAATCACAGTTACTATTAGGATTACTATTGATTATTGACTAATCACGATTAGTGTAACCAACTTAATGTGATCTTTAAGAGACGGAGGGGGGGTGCTCTTTAAAATCAATCCAAATGTAAAAATGAAAATCCAGTTACACCGATAACACCACCTATCCATCTATGAAACTGTAAACCAATAAAAAGTCAAAAATACACTGGTCATGCTTACTGGTTGATACAAAGGGTCTGTGAATAACATTAGGTGCATTGTGATTCAGTGCATTGAATAAGCGTTTCATAGCTAGGAGGTATATTCACAGACAGCATCACATCCACACAGTATCAGGGTCTGAGTACCAGTATACCAGTACAAACGAACAGAACCAGTAAACTGTGGGGTGCAGGTTTTGGCTTTGGGCTCCCACACATCAATCTAAACTGACAGCACTCCTGTGGATTGATTGCTTTGTTAATGTCCTTGTGGATATCACTCAGGAGTTTGCCTGGGATTCTTAGCTGCTGTTTAAAAGCTTTCTGACCGGGTCCTTATTTAAGATACAAATCTGCCCTCTGTTGTCCTCCGCTGTCCTCAGGATTAATTGATTGATTGATTGACTGATCGATTGATTGACTGAATATTTCAAGTTGTTTTTCTTCTTTCTTTTTTTTAATTTTCTTTCTTTGTTTTCTTCAGGGGTACATTTTTGGAATTCCTTGTGCTGATTGCAGAAGCTCAGGTGCTGTAAAGACCTCACCTGTTCGAGAGGCTGTTGACAGGTGTTACTGATCACCTGGGATCGTTGCTGCTTGCTCTGGCAGGTGTCACGCAGGTAAGATGCAGGTCTGTTTCAAGGCAGGGTTACTTACATACAGTTGATGCTGAGGTGAAGTTCAGGGTACGGTTCAGTCTTCTTGAGACAAGAGCTTCCTTCCTTTTAATTCTTTTTTTGAAAGGAGAAAGAAAAATGTAAACCCGCCCCCCCCCCCCCACAACAAAAAAAAAAAGCATTTCAATACAGTTAAATGACTCCTAAATTTGACCCCCCAAAAAATAATGCGATTCAGTACAGTCTCTTAAGAACTTTCAATTAGTTTGTTGTCCCCTTTTGTTAACATTAACTTGCTTCAGAAAATAGGAGTTCATTATGAACTGGAATAGAAACTATTTGAAGTGGTGTCGCTGTGAGTGTGATTCTCAGTGAGGTCTTGTTCATTTCAGTGGCCAGTCCGTCTCTCTCAGTGCTGAGTATGCAGTTATTATTAACATTATGTACTGTCTGTCACAAAGAAATGTTCTGGTGTCAGTCTGTTTCACAGGCAGGCCAGTGAGGGGATAATTGTGTTTGACTTGTATGTGGCTGCTAGTGAATAGCAGTTTACAGCTTGTAATTTGTGAGGAACAGATAAATAAATAACAATGTAATAAATGAATAAATAAATCATAAAGTTCAGCTAGCCGGCGTGGCTCAGATCAAACAGACCTTTCCACTACATACGATAAAACACTGACAGCCCTGTCCCTCCGAACGCAGAGAGACGGGCAGCGCATTTAATTAAATTTAACAAGCATCATAAACAGTCCTGCGAGTGTGTGTGTGTGTGTGTGTGTGTGTGTGTGTGTGTGAGAGAGAGAGAGTGTGTGTGTGTGAGTGTGTGTGTGTGTCAGTGTGAGAGTGTGTGTGAGTGTGTGTGAGAGAGTGTGTGTGTGTGAGTGTGTGTGAGAGAGTGTGTGTGTGTGTGTGTGTGTGTGAGAGTGTGTGTGTGTGTGTGTGAGAGTGTGTGTGAGTGTGTGTGTGTGTGTGTCAGTGTGTGTGTGTGTGAGAGTGTGTGTATGAGAGAGAGAGAGTGTGTGTGTGTGAGTGTGTGTGTGTGTCAGTGTGAGAGTGTGTGTGAGTGTGTGTGAGAGAGTGTGTGTGAGTGTGTGTGTGTGTGAGAATGTGTGTGTGAGTGTGTGTGTGTGTGTGTCTGTCTGTGTGAGAGTGTGTGTGAGAGTGTGTGTGTCTGTGTGTGAGAGTGTGTGTGTGTGTGAGTACGTGATTTAAAACTTTGAAGCAAAAAGAGAGAGAGAGAGAAAAAAAAAACTTCAAATGATCTTTCAAGAAAATAAGCGCATTTTAACCTTAAAGGGATCGCAGGCAGCAATTATATAATTCTTGTCAACTGATGGTGGAGATAGCTTGGGAGGAATGCACACAGAGGCCCTGTAATAAAACGGACTCCTTGACTCCTTTTCAAATGTTTAAAGCCCCAGGAGGTTATCCAAAGGTCATGTACAGGAAGAGTCTCGGTGAACAGAGAGGACAAAAATCATGAGCCTGTTTAATACTGTTCCCTTTTCTGTAATAAAATCAAATTGTAAGAGGGAGGGTGAGGGAGCAGGGGGGGTGAGCCCTTCTCCTCAGATCCAGGCAGAGTGATGAAACACAGCTACAGCGAGGATACTGCCTGCTAATGCACAGCTCAGGAGAGGCTGAGCATCACCGTGGGTCCTATAAATCATGTGAAGTACAACATGCCACACACATGAGGACACACACGTATGAGCACACACACGCACGCAGAGAGGTGCCCCTAATCCTGCCTCATGATTACAAACAGGCTTGCACTGAAGGCTAATACAGTGTGGTCTAGTGTGAACTAAACTACCACCAGTGCTTAAATCTTTCAGATCAATCCAAATGTAAAAGTTTGTTTGAACAAGCAGTTATTGGTGATGCAAATAAAATCGATGAGAGCAGCGTCAATGGCAACAAGAGAGGGAGGACAAAAAACATTGTAAAAGAAAAGACAAAGCTCTTTGTAAAGGCACTGGCTGGGCTGGTATCTGGCTCTTTGTAAAGTCACTGGCTGGGCTGGTATCTGGCTCTTTGTAAAGGCACTGGCTGGGCTGGTATCTGGCTCTTTGTAAAGTCACTGGCTGGGCTGGTATCTGGCTCTTTGTAAAGGCACTGGCTGGTCTGGTATCTGGTCACGGGAACATTTAACTGGGGCTTGGATTCCTTCCCAAGTTTCCCAGACTCTCAGACCTCAGCTCCCGTGGAACCACTTAACCAAAGCACAGAGCGCAGGAGACGCTCACAGCCAGCCACAAGCGCAGGGTGACTGTAATGAAGATGCTTGCTGGAAACACCTTCACTGCAGAGCAGGGCATCTTGGCAGGTCAAGCCACCTAACAAACTATTCATTTCCCACAGTTTATCCTGGTTTGCCATGTTTATTCATATGCTTTACAATGCCTCTCTGGGCTTTACAATGCTTCCCTATGCTTTAGCATGCTTTCACTCTGCTCTACGCTTTGCTATGGTAAACTTTCATAGAGATGGTAAACTTTCTTCTCGGTGTTATTGCATTGAAAGGCTGCTTGATATGATCTTCATTTCCTAATATTTCGTCTCTACCCTGCTTTAATATCCTGTTCTGTGTTTTTCTGTATGATTCTCTTTTGTTGCTTCTGCTTCGTTGTTGGCCATGCTTGCTAACTATACCACCACAATCAGCCTTGTGGATTCTTTTCAGAAGAATTTCTGCTGAAAATACCAACATCTTTGACAAAGACAAACTAAAATGCCGAAAACGGTTTTCAGCAATTTATGGAGCGTGATCGCATTGAATAATTGTACACATTCTCATTGATTTTTGTAATTTTGGCAGCTATAAAAACAGGGTTGCCGTAATTAATAATGTAATCCATTTAGGGTTAGTTATAAAAATTACACAAACCTTACCGACTTGTCTTTCTTATAAACGGCAAAATCTTGCCGCGTTGACAAAGTTTTGCCTTGTTTTTATTGAACTGCGGGAGTTCATTAAAGCCCGGAGAAGGCACTTTGATAGCCCCTATATACAAAAACATGACGGCCTGCTCTTCAAACGGCATGTTCAATTCCGTCATCACCCTGGTCTGGATTGAAACAATGCCGAGGTCAGGTCAGCTCGGCCCCCCTAACAGAGCCTTCCTTATGAGGCGAGCAGGGTCTCAGGAAGGAACGCAGACTGCAGCTTGAGATGCCTATCAGCCTGGGCTCGGGCAAGCACACTGCCTTTAGTTAGGGGTTCATTTGCTGCTAAGATAAAAGATTTCACGTCCCTGAATTTCGGTTCACAGGCTGTTTTAAAATTAGCCGTTACATAAATTATAAAATAGGAGGCTTGACGGCTTCTTGAGGGAGCTGTTTCTCTGGTGATAACCCCCCCGGTGAACTCTGCTCTTATGTCACGTGATAAACCACGATGCCCACGTCTCCATCCCTCCTCCCTGTCTGTATCTGTGTAGAGTCGAACCCCCCCTTTAAGTGACTGAGTCTCAGATCCAAATACTCACCCTTTTTTATACACGACTTTTCTTTTATAAATCCCTTTTTGTAGTTTAGTTTTGGATTGCCCCAAGCTTTGCCACTGTCCCCTTGCCCCCAGCGTACTGCACTGCACATTTGTTTTCTCTGGGTTTCCTATAAGCAAAGGCTATTGATAACACTTTAGCTTAGGGATCCTTCTGAAAGGAGGATATAAAACCAGCAATTAGCAGCACAGCAATTTCCCTGCTAAATATTTGAAATTATGAATATCTAGAAAGACCCACTGAAAGGAATACTGTGCCTCTGTTCAGCTCTGCGTCTCATGTGAGGTCTCTCCCCCCCTCCCACGTAGGACCGTGTTCCTGCTGACAAACCTGTATTTTCACACTTGGTCATTTATTATGCCGCCACGTTCCATGGCCGCCGACCGTGACGGCCTACAGCAAGCCTCCTGTCTCGCGGTCTGCCCTGCCCGCGCCTCCTCACCTGTGTCAGGTACGCAGCGCCGGCTCGCTGCACGGAAGAGAATCACGGAGAGATCTGGACTGTCTGTCAGCGCCGGGGATATGAGCAGAGCAGTGATGCCACGGGGCAGGCAGGGACCGGGTTGAAGGAGAAGCTGATAACAAGCAGGCTTGTTCAGTGGGGGGATGTCAGTTCTGTGTGACTGCGTGTGGTCGACAGGGTTCCAGCGCGCCTCTATTAATTGATAACCCCGTCGGGGTTCACCGGGGCTCACCCTTCTAAAAATTATTTTTGCAGTTTTTTATGAGAGGGACCGAGCGCTGGCCTGCTGGAGCTCCACAAGCACAGCTCAATGAGAGGGACCGAGCGCTGTTTCAGCATCTTTGCATTTCCACAGTGCTTATCAGAGTCAGCGCCTGCTAACTCATTGTCTGGGGCTAATAACCTAAAGTTTGATTGAGAATCTAAAGAAAAAAAAAATCAATCTGTAGCGCAATGTATGGCCCTGGTGCACAGAGGCTGTGAACATGTTCACCCTAAAATTAAAAATCTAGAAATGACATGTACTGCAAACTTCAAGAAATCTAAACCGGTTTAAAAAGGTAAGGATTTGTATTTGGGTTTGGATTTTCAGCCTTTTATCATAGGGGCAGCCTATATCCTGTTCGTCTTCACACCCCCTGAATGCATGGAGACTTTGAGCTGCTGAGAAACCAAATAAATAAATAGAAAAACCTGGAAAACAAAGCTGGATTTGAATATAAACCTGCTTTAATCTGTTTCCTAACTTAGCTAATTAACAACGTGAAGAAAGTGTGCTGGGGGGAAGGGGGAAAGGAAAACAACAACAACAAATGATAAAAAGAAATAAACTTTCATCTTTCAATATTAATTGAGTGAACTAAGAACTAAGCATCAGTGACTGCGTGATTCCCTGGGGGGTTGTGTGTGTGGGGGGGGTTACTGCTTCATTTCTTCTCTTGCAAAATCTTGCTTTTTACATAAGCCTGAGTTTGCAGATTGGATGCGAGTGTCTGGAGGGCTGGGCAGGAAAGGGAGACAGAACTAATACGGACTGTCTCCAACTCAGAGCCATCAAAGTGAACTGGAGGAGAAGAGGGCGGCTTGCTCTGACCTCAAGATCTCAAACAACATTCACCGTTTAATTGGATTACGGGGAGCGACAGACGGGGGGGACTAAAGAGAACAAGGAGACTAAAGAGAGACACTTCAAATGCCTTCATCTAGCCCTCTTAATCACAGTTTATATAACTAGCTAAGTTAGCCTAATGGCTACAGCCAGCCTTGGTTCATATCGTTACCTTTACGCGGTTGAGAGAAAGAAAAAAAAAGAGAAAAACTCTTAGAAGTGTTTTTTAATGCATTTACTTTTCTTAATGAAAATAATAGCTCTGAGGTTCAAAAATAATTAAGTTCTAAATTTATTCATGTAATTTCCAAGGACTTTGTAAAAGGGAGTTGAAGAGCATTGCCCAACAGGATTAATTAAAATAATGAATTCCGTTTAGACATTTGTTTACTGTATAGTTTCCCATCTTTGTTTTAACTTTAGAAGATTAAAAGGAATACGTCAAGCTACATCTTTTTTTTTTTTTTTTACGTATCACATTTCTGCAGTTAACAAAGGATTTCTGCTTTATCCTGGTTTATTTTATTTGAATGCTCTTCTAATAAAGATCTGCACTAGTTTATCCCTGTCAGCCACGAGCTGGTAGTTTTTGACTGGTCATGATGGAAACCAGTAAATATTTCCCCAGTCGTGTAGGTCGGCAGCAGCTGCAGGAGTTCCCTGAAACATGCTCATTAAATACAATGCCTAATAGAAGTTGTGTATTTTATTTTAAAAAGGGTGTCTTCTGTCTGCCACGCTGGGTTACGCAAAGCCCTGTTTACACTCCCTGGCACTTCCTTAGTCACCTGGAGAATTGCCTCCCTCCTTCAATGCCTTCTCTCCAGACTGGCTGCTTCCCCGAGCGACAGACATGCAGGCAGTGACATGCTCTGACCCCGAACACGCTTCAGTGAAACGACCTGGGAAGTGAAACTTTACATGCGAACCGAGAGCTTTGACCTGCCCGCTGTCACTGTATACACTCAGGGCCTCGTTTATGAAAGAGCACCACATGTAGCTGTAACGTGCACATGAAGTAGTGAGCCTAATGTGCACCATAAATCTAAACTTACTGTGCCATTTACTAAGAGAGAACGCATTCACTGATGTGCACACTATCTGGCTAATTTACAAACCATAGCATGCACACTACATGTATTGTGAGCTTTAATTTAATGTGCTCGATAATGTCCAAGACTTACCTGTGAGCACCGTGATATAAAAAGCCCCAGCAGTCCAGTCGTATCTTTTGGTCAGTGGCTTATTGTGAAAGGTGGAAGTGGCTTACATTGACCGAAACTGAGCGATCAACAGACGCAGCCCTCCGCAGGCGACAGGCAGAGGCAACGCAAACTAAAAACTGCACGTAGAGGAGTTCGAAATTCTAGTGGAGGAGGTTGTTTTAAATTATAATGCTTTGTTTAGTCTAGTGTTTTATTTAACCACTCTATGAACTAAAAGATCTAAGAAATGATAACATTCATTCACATTGATTCACTCTTAACATAACCTGTTATTTCCAGGTCATTTTCACTGCTCTATATGAAAACATTAATGCAAGTAATGCCTCCATGATGCCAGATAGATTTCAGCCCCAGGAAAGTAGGTTTAAATAGTGCGCCTATCAGTGGTTAAAGCCTGGTGTCAGGCAAACAAACTAATCATCGCTCACGTTAATGTGCACACTACGATTATCGTCCTGTAGTAAACACAGTGTGAATGAAGCTCATCTCATTATTCAGAGCGGGGCGACTCATTGAAATACATTATCATGCATTACCATACAAATCACATATTCATTCTGATTACCACAGTGTGGCTCAATAAAATCAGTGTGCACCATACTATGCCCACTATTCCACACGATAATGACTAAAATTGCAGTAGTAAATACAGGAATCACGAATGGGCTCACTAATTGCAATTATTATTATTATTATTATTATTTATTTCTTAGCTGACGCCCTTATCCAGGGCGACTTACAATTGTAACAAGATATCACTTTTTTTTTTTTACATACAATTACCCATTTATACAGTTGGGTTTTTACTGGAGCAATCTAGGTAAAGTACCTTGCTCAAGGGTACAGCAGCAGTGTCCCCACCGGGATATGAACCCATGACCCTCCGGTCAAGAGTCCAGAGCCCTAACCACTACTCCACACTGCTGCCCCATAATGTTTAGTGCTCTTTTATAGCGCACCATAATGTTTAGTGCTCTTTTGTAAATGAGGCCAAAAGTGCTTCTTTGAAAACTGCCAATGTGAGACCCACACACAGTAAGGCAGTGCAGGACAGGTGAGATTTAGAGTCACTGTAGCTCTGCTTTGAGGCTTAACCCTACAGGTTACACCTGTGTTGAAAAGCCCAGCTGTTTCTGGGAGTGGTTTGAGCAGCGGTTCCCTGAATGAATGGCAGCGCTCAGGAACAGTAACAGAGAGGGCTGTGTTCAGTGCAAGCCTCTCATTTGAATACATTTGCGTCCTGCTCTGCAAACGCACCACAGCGGGGAGAAACAGGAAGGCTACAGAAACAGCCTCCGCCTGGAATTTGAATAGAAAACAATGGGCTCCATTTTCGACAGTTAGGCTTTTAAAAATAAACATGTTTTTGTAATTATCGATGGGCCGTAAAGCTGCAAATCAGTAGCTGATGAAATAAACTGTATGTGAGCACAGGAGCAGCAGCAGCAGTGAGTTCAGTGTTACTTTATATCTAAATACAAAACATGATCTGAAGAGAACATGGCAAACATTTCCACTAGAAGTCGTGGAAGACACTGAGAAAGACTTCCAGTGGAAACGTTAGTCATTGAATTGACACTGAAGACACTGAGAAAGACTTCCAGTGGAAACGTTAGTCATTGAATTGCCACTGAAGACACTGAGAAGGACTTCTAGTGGAAACGTTAGTCATTGAATTTACACTGAAGACACTGAGAGAGACTTCCAGTGGAAATGTTAGTCATTGAATTTACACTGAAGACACTGAGAAAGACTTCCAGTGGAAACGTTAGTCATTGAATTGACACTGAAGACACTGAGAAAGACTTCTAGTGGAAATGTCTGTCATTATATTTTCTTTTTAGTATATTTAAATTTTGCAGTGTTTACTAGTTATGGATGACTGTAAATCTAAAAGTCAAAGTAAAAATATAAAACTATAATTCTTGATTTTTAATGGACACTTATTTTGGATTATTACACCAGAAGTAAACCCAGTTTTTGGAAATTAGCCCCGTTTTCTTAATCGATAGCCCAGTTTTTGGAAATTAGCCCAGTTTTCTTAATCGATAGCCCAGTTTTTGGAATCGATAGCCCGGTTTTTTAAATGGTGCATTGCTGACAATTAAATCAAGTCCAATCCAATCCCTGACTCGTGAACAAGGTTAAGTGCGCTTTATATTTCATTTTGTTTCTGCAAGCATAATATTACCCGTGTCATTGTGATTTCCAGCTCTATGTGAAGGAATGTTTGTGACAATACCCACAGAACTGCTCCTGACTGACTGGACCACGGAGAGCTTAGTGCTCTAAGCCCATTGAGGGGGCCTGGCGAGGAGGAGACGACTGCCTTGGCATGGCTCTGTCTGTGGGAGTGCGGATTGGGGATCCGAGCCACAGCAGACCCTTTACAGCACCGCACTCTTGGCATGCTCTTGCAGCTGTCACCAAGCTGAGGAATGTAAGAGAACAGCAGGGCAGAGCAGAGCCTGCCATAGTGCGTAACCAGCGTGTGATTGTATTTTGAGTGCTGTACCTTTAAGACGTGACAGTGTGTCTCGCGAGACACTAAAGGTCACACAAGATTCTGATGAGAAGGGAGAGAGAGAGAGTTCAGTGTAAATGGAGTATGTTGTGTTGCTTCGTTCCTCCTTTGTTATGTTATGGATGTAGAGACAGTGTGCCCAACGCCTGTATGGGTATAGGATTGATAGTGCTACAGAATGGAGTTCTGTATAACTCATGAAACGCTGCATGTCTGTGCCCTCTCATCGAACCTGCAGCCGAACCTCCCGCTGAGGGGCGACCGCCAAGGACCCCTCGCAGCGAGTCATCACGAGGGCAACCCGTTTCTGACTTGATTGACGTCTCTCAGAGATATACAGGGAAACAGGAGTATTTCCGAGAGCCTCCTGCCATGAAACCTCACGTAGCTTTCCAATCCAATTCTAAAACAGCCTGGGAATCCAATGGGTAAGACAGCCTAACCAAATACAGGCAAGATCCTCAAGAAGAATTCCGCTGTTCTGGAGACAGTTAAAAATCCATAAATAGGACAAATTGTGCATGGTTGTACTGCCTATGAAAATATTTTAGGAAGTAGATGGAAATCTCTGAGGCATAAATACTGCTTTTTTTTTAGCAGGTCCAAATGTTCCAACCACAAGAGGTTTAAGATAAGATTTTACCAGAGTATCAGTCAAATTATTTCTATGCACTGACACTCCTCCACCAAACAGACTGTGATCCGGGAAGCTGATTGTGTGCTTTGTGCTTTAAAAAGCCATTCCACACCTAATCTACACCATAAATAAAAAAAACAGGATCCTGCATTGAATTATTAAATGCAAACTGTTCATGAAATTTGTTTACAGCGATATCCTCTGCCCCATTTTGTTTTCCAAAGGATTTGTTTTATTGATCAGTTTGTTTTTAATCTCTGAGATATTTCCAGCTCTGTGACTCCTCAAGCTTATATTATAATCCCAGTCCTGCCTCGTTTCTTATTTAACAGATGTGACTGGCCACCCAAATTGTAACACAGTCAAACAAGGCTCTGTGTTGGCTGTGACTCAAGAACTGGAAAACAAAACACCTAGGCACTCCAGCCATGGAAGAACCCCTCACAGTGTGAAAACCAAGTGCTCATAACTGCAAGTCTAACCAGGGGGAGGCTGGGAGCGAACCACTGCAAGTGAGAGTCTTTACCACTACACAGAACAGCCGGGCTCAGCATTGACGCGTCTGTAAGGGCAGTGCATCACACAGCGCTGCCTGTTGCATGAGTCACAAAACAGGACCAATAACTAGCAAGGCCGTAGCCAACTATGAGGCACCCGAGGCACGGGCCTCTGTTAAAATCATACAAAAATCCATTTATATACACTCTCTTACATGTTGCTTAGCCGCAGTGCCTGGGCAAGTGCCTCTGTGATTTTTCATGGCTGGCTACTGCCCTGACTATGCACGCCACAAAAAGGTAGTTCAGAGGAGTGATAACCACTGCTTCAAAGTAATGGTCTTAGCAGTAACTTTCACTCTGGAGAATGCAGGACAGTTAAGGCATTGCACATGCATTCTGTGGTCCCATGCGTCTGCTACACTTTTACTAACTTTGAAAGACAAAAACACTAGAGGTGTGCAGAAACATACTTGCTATTGTCTTTAAGAGGTATTTATCAGCAGGTATTCAACAGATCCATTCATTGACGTGTCGATTTCAAAAGAAGACAAGCTGTCCTTCCCAAGCCTTCATTGTCAGAGTAAGGTCTCAATACGCCAGTCAAAGTGTCAGCGTCCTGGATGAGAGGAAAGCAAACAATCTGCTTTTAAAACGCTCTGTGCGGAAGTTAATTGCCATGGATAGGTACTCAGTTGGAAACGTGAGGGAGGTCAGCTTTTCTTGTTTTGAAATCAACAGAGAATGGATCTATTGGATACCTGCAGAAAGGTTGTTCTTAAAGACAGTAATGAGCATAAGTAACAAGGTTCTGGACACCCCTAAACAATACCCTAAAGAGACCCACGAGCACTGTTAAGAGATGGTGGTCCTGTCACAGGCCCCTCTGTTTAAAGAATGACATATCGCTGCTCTGGAGATTCGGTTCTGTTTAGGTCGATTGAATAACAGCCCTCGTTGTAAGGTACACTTCACCAAAGTCACTAACTGGAATTGAAATTCAGCCAAAGGGGAGACCAAACAAAACAGCCAGTAGATAAAACTGAGCACAGGAGAAAAAGATTCCCGAGTTTATTGAAGCGAAGAAACTTTAGTAGTACATGAAAGCTGTCACATAATAACAAGTTGGATTCAAGGTCATTTTTTTAACCTAAATGGCCGTCCGCCTTCCCCTGTTGCGGATCACAACTCCTGATAGGAAAATGACGGTAATGGTTAACAGATGGCAGGTAGAGTCGGAGCACTTTAAAGACAAGGGTTAATCTGGGTTAAGTGATTTTTAAGCAGGGGGACAGTAAGTGGTGTGATACCTGAGAGATACGATCTCTGTGTTTTCTGGGACATTTCCAGTGCAGATGGATGGCGAGTTTAACTTCTTACGACTGATTTATGTATCGGAGGATTTTTGTTTTGTCAGAATTTGTAAAGCAGGGTATGGCTTCTTTTTTTATTTTCTTCTTCTTCTTATTGTTATGAAGTATGAGTTACATTTTTTATTATTATTAAACCCCTTTAAACATTTTAACATTTTTGAGTTGTCCAACCTGAGTGAGTCCCACCTGAGTCTGTATTATAAAGAATGCGTCGATCAACCTGCGCTGAAACCAAGCGATTTCCTTTCACTTCATTCGTTCACAAGACGTGAAGATCATGTGGTATTTAGGGAGCTTGAATAGGGTAGTGGATGCAGGCTATAAGAAAGTAAGTCGCGATGACTTCTTTTCTTGTCCTTAGGGTTCCGATTGAGCGATTAGAAGTTCTGGATGAAAAAAAGAGAGAGTTACACAACTGAAAGCTGTGCCTGAATTCAAAGGCAGGGCGCTGGTAGATGGAGCCATTCCAGGTTATCAGCAGGCAGAACTCCATAACTTTAAAGGCTCTGCTAGTAGCCATTATTTTAGGTATGGTAACTGGGCTGCCTTATCTTTTAATTGCTCAATCAGGAGCTGCGTTCAAAAGAATCTTCCAGGTGTCTCCAATCCCATGTGAAATGAAACCTGAAGGCCCTCTAACTAAGAGAGTATGGTAAGGCACTGCTAGAGCTTCTATGTATTTGATCACACTCGTGGTGAAACGGTGCAGTTTTACCATGATGGGGGGTCCATCTGTTTAGGGTCTCTGAGATGTACTGGGTGGAGGAAATGTTTGCCTACGGTAGGTAACTGTGCTGAATGTCTATCATGTGTGTGTACTTGGTTATGAGGACAGCTATAGTCTCTCCTGTATCTTGCTGACACCTCCACATTTAGGGAAATAAGACAAGGTGCTCTGTTTTTCTTTTCTTTTCTTTTGCAGAAGTTCATAAGGTAAAAAGGTCATGGCCACGCACACTTAACCAGCAGTTAAAAGTCTGAGTACAATTACAGTACAAAACGAGAGCTGTTTTATTGCATGGCCTCAAAGGGAAACATGCTGATAAATCCCAAATTACTGCAAACCACAAGAAAGCCTTTGCAGACTGTATCTCAGATCCTACACAATGTACTGGATGCTCCAATAAACACGAACATTATGTTACCTTTAACCCTCTCGAAAAACCAGATTTGCAGCCTTGTAATCTGTGCTTTATTGTAACGTTTTGATCTGCTGGAAATGTTTCCAACATGGGCTGTTATTTCATTTTTTCACCCTCCCTTTGGTGTTTAGAGGGGTATTTAAAATAAATGAATCGTTTCAAACACAAACGAATAACAAATAAACCAGTAACACTGAAAAGTCCGTCACCGTTTAAAAAGCGATTTTCTACCAAACATTTTTTTTCCTTAATCAAAAAAATAAAATACATTCCGAGTGAATAAAAATCTGCGTTCTATAACAAAAACTACAACCAGATGAGAATCAGAGCAGCTAATGGATTGCAGATGGATCCAGTTCCTTTTTCTTTCTTTTTGTTACTCTCAAGGATTCCTTAAATAAACTTCTAGTACTGTAAAAAAGAAAAGAGAAGAAAAGAACAAAACCCTGGTGTATTGCTGTGACTAAAGAGAGGAAGCAGAGCCAAAGAATACTTCAGTGTCAATGGAACCATGGTCTATGTGCGGCGGCCAGAAACAACTTTGAATCCTAAATCACACCTGCATTCCACAGCCTAGGGAATGCAATGGGGAAGAAGATTTAAAACAATCGCCAATCGTCCTTCACAAGAACATCCCTTAAAAACCATCAGCTCATCAGCTCCAACATCAACAACAACAGAAGAAAACAACAAAACAATTCTGTGCCACACTGACACCACAGTGCCCCCTAGTGCCCAACACAGTGAGGGCAGCAGAGCTCTGGGGAGACGATGAAGAGACAGCAGGCTGTCACATGACGAAGAGCAAAGGGTTACTTAAAGAAGTTCACCGTTTATAAGACGCATTTGCCATTCCCCATTGCAGACCCTCCTTTCCAGCGCTCTGTGCAACAGCAGTGGGCAGGAAAGGCGGAGGGAGGTTTTCAGAATTTTCTTCCCAGCCATTGACTCGATTGAGGAGACCATGTGATGGGTAGCACGGGTATGATTGGCTGCAGGTCTAACGCATGTGTATAGAAAGACTGGCCGCCACAGTGCTGAGCGGACTGGGCTGAAATGTATAAAGGGTGTGGCTGGAGGTTCGTTTGGCTTGTCCCATTCCTGCCCCTTGCAGGTAGTGCAAGTTTATCGTGCTGGACGATAAACTGTCCTTAATGTGCTGTGCTGGCCTGTGAGGTACTGCACTTCCATGCATTATTTTAAGCTAGAGCACAGCTAGAGCAGGAGGACCTCTGGGTTGGTATATGCTGATGGTATTACAGTAAATAGCATGCCAGTTTGATGGCAGTACAGTGCATGCCAGTTTGATGGCAGTACAGTGCATGCCAGTTTGATGGCAGTACAGTGCATGCCAGTTTGATGGCAGTACAGTGCATGCCAGTTTGATGGTAGTACAGTGCATGCCAGTTTGATGGCAGTACAGTGCATGCCAGTTTTCTGTAATTCACATTACCAGTAGCCCCACCCCAAATCTTTTTTGAATGTAATCTACATTATTTTATCGTTCATTTTAATAACCCTGAAAGCAGATCATTTTTATAACCCGTTGATCAAGACTCCATGACGAAACTTTGTGCTAAGTGTGTATCCGCGCTCTGTTTTAATCGCACCGTGTGTGTTTCACAACAAGATTAATAATCACTAAATCAAGAAATAAAACACAGAAACCTGTGTTCTGAGTGCTGTCCAAGATACTGTAAAAAAAGATTATTATTAAAAAAAAAAAGAAAGAAAAACAGGAGCCAAGCAAAACCCTGCACCTGGCCCAGTGGTGTTTGTGCCCTTGAGAGTCGTTACAGGCACTTCCGGCACGGGTATCACTGTCGTCCTCTCTCTGCCTAAAACTGTCCTTATCACAAGGAGACAAATTTTGGAAGCAACAGATGAGCGAAACGGATATTGGCAAAGAGCGTGATTGCACTAATCACAGTGAATCAGCTCTTTGTCATGTATCCGGTAAACCTGCTGTGCCTGTCACTGTCTGATTAGCCCATAGGCTCCATTTTAATTTTACCAAAATTTCGAAACATTTCATACCTTCTTAGAAGAATGAGGGACAGGGTTTTTTTTTTTTTTTGTTCGGTTGTGCAAGGTTGATATATAATTGGCTGCACTGTACTGTTAAAGAAAGAAAGAAAAAAAACAAATACAAACTAGCTCTGGGGGTATTGCCTAGCTTGAACAGGGCTGCTCCGCATTTTCTTTTCATTAATGAAGCCACAACACGTGTTTGCATTGCACTGACCCCTGCAAGGAGCATGGTAATGGCAATGAGGAAATTAGAATAGAAAAATAAACCAGCTGTAATAGAAAAAATATTTCTTTCCAGGACAACCCACGTGGGACAGTGTATCTGATGCCTGCGGATGGCATGCCCGCACCCCGTCTTACAGCTAGAGGGCGCTGTCCTTGACATTATTCCCACCTGGAAAAGATGTTCCAGTCTGTTTGTTTATTATCAAAGTTTAAAGTGGATGTAGTTAACAAAGTTATTGTGTCAAAGTGGCGTTGTCTCCCTGGGCATCGTGAATTGTTTTCGGTTGGTTTGGAGAGGTGGGGAAAACACCAGTGTGCTGTATTCCTTTTGAACGGCTTTGAAAACTCCCCTAGATCAAGCCATTCACACAGCCCGGAGTGTGCGCGAGCCAGGGAAAATCCTTTCCATCCCGTCGTGTTTCAAAATACTGGAAAGACAAATCGTACATGGGGGAGGGAGGGAGGGAGGGAGGTGTTTTTCTTTTTTCTCTTCATCATAGAAAGCCATGGCCCAGAGTTTTGCCTAGAGATTTCTAGAATATTTTAAAGAGAATGAACTTGAATGGAATCTGAATTTACAGACTGTAACTGCGATTACAGCAGTGTCTCCTCACCTCCCTACAGCGGCCCCTATTGGCCAGGCGCCCAGTGAGCTCAAAGCGGACACCGGCAGGGCTGGCCGTTGTTCTCCAGGGGAGCTCGCTGACATCCGCTGTGGGGCTCCTGGGTGGAGGAGCCACTTGGTTTGGGGATCAGAGGACGCCCCTAGACCTTCAGTGCTTCTGAGCTGCTGTGGGGGAACATCCGAAAATGGGGGGGATAAAATAATGAAATAACAAAAATAAAAAATCTGCACGATCACAGCTGGAATAATGAAATATACCCCTAACTGTGAGGTTAGGGGTACACAGACAAAGAAAAACCTATACACCAAATAGGAAATCCTTGTGTCGTCTGATAATGTTACTGCCAAATCCTGTCCTGGAGTGGCGCAATACCATACAGGTCTTTGAAACCCTTACACCTGCTTCACGTTGCCAGATTTTGTCTGCTACTTCAGCTCCAGCACTGAATAAGGCTTCACCTTACAAGGCTGATACAGTTACTGCTCTGTGAATATAATAAGATCTTCTAAAGAGCATTTGTCAGGTCTCCCTGAGCGCTTGCCAGTACTTTGTCAGCTTGTTGAACGAACGCTAATGCAAATTCCAGAGCAGTTCAGTTAATGAAAAGCCTCCATCTCTCCCAACACCCGTAAGTGAGCAGTCAGCAACAGCCAAATCATTTCCAGCTGCCTCTCTGATTTGTTTCGACTTATTCATTAATAAGAGATGGAGGAGAGAGGAGGTGGGGGTATCCAGGAACAGTGAATCTGGGGGTTCCAGGTTTGATCAGACAGAGCCTCGAGTCTGGACCCCGAGCCTTGCTCATAAAGACAGCTGTCTGACTTTCCAGTTACACCCTTCTAGTTCACAATGCCAGTTGTAGTGTTTGCTGACAGAGTGCTTGCACTGACATAGAAAAGACAGCATCACCCCTGTTGAAGGACCCTCATTAGTGTGAGCTATATAAACTATAACTCCACTTTCACTGTGATGATACATTATATACTTTCATTCAATACGTATAATAAAGACAGGGTCCTCATAATCGAATAATACTTGAAAGGTTAAAAAGATCTATTAAAATGCTGTAAAATAAGTCTGTTTTTGTGTCCATCGTGTATATTCAGATATATGAATGGACTCGATCAGCACATGTTTTTTGAATGAGGACTCGTAATAACATGACCCTATCTTTTCTTGCTTTTACAATGGTGCTCGTTGATTGAGAAAGGGTCCTTGATCTGCAATAGCTGCACAACATTAATCAGGGGATCTGTCTGCATCATAGACTTTAACCCGAAGGAAAAGGTTTTGGAATGTCGGATTTTGCAAACGCAGTTGTGTGCTTTCGGGAGATGTCTGGGTAGTTTATTAAAACCAGCGAAATAAGACAGGAAAATATTGCAGATCTATTTCACTGTGGGACATTCAAAGACACAGCTGTCGAAACGTTTGCATGCTGCTACACTAAGAAAGGTTTAGTTTTCCTTGAATTTCTCAATATTCCCTGAACGTGTGCAGTAGAGCACGCAGGATTCTATACACAGAGCAGTATTGTCTCCCCAAACGACCCCCTTTCATCACACAGCCATGATGACAAGTTCCTGCTTACAGGCCACCGTCCCGAGGTTTAAAACAAAGGGAGACGGAGAGAGAGAGAGAGAGGGAGGGGGTAAAAAGAAAGAGGCAGCAAAATGATGTGCACAATATATTGCAGTCGGCCAGCTCAGAGAGAGAGAGAGAGAGAGAGAGAGAGAAGGAGGCTTGTCGGCTTCTTTCAGCACCTCACTGACTCTCATTCACAGAGCTCTCACTCCTCTGTATTAATTAGAAACTCACACCAGCACAGATTGAACCAGGCCTAGCGGGTGTGCAGTGCAAAGCCAAGGCATCTCTCCTTATAAAAGCATAGCAAGATATAATAAAGCATAGGGAAGCATTGTAAAGCACAGAGAGGTGTGGTAAAGCATAGGGAAGCATTGTAAAGCACAGAGAGGTCTGGTAAAGCATAGGGAAGCATTGTAAAGCACAGAGAGGTCTGGTAAAGCATAGGGAAGCGTTGTAAAGCACAGATAGGTCTGGTAAAGCATAGGGAAGCATTGTAAAGCCCAGAGAGGTCTGGTAAAGCATAGGGAAGCATTATAAAGCACAGAGAGGTCTGATAAAGCATATGGAAGCATTGTAAAGCACAGAGAGGTCTGGTAAGGCATAGGGAAGCATTGTAAAGCACAGAGAGGTCTGGTAAGGCATAGGGAAGCATTGTAAAGCACAGAGAGGTCATATCAGCAACAAGAACAGCACTTATATACTGTACCTGGAAAACCTGTGGAACAGACTTCCTGGATTATATGAGACTGTGGTGAAGACTGAGGTGCTTGAACAAACTCCCTGTTTGAGCTGAGTGCTCTCTCTGATCTTTAATTTCAGATAGGGGTGGGAGTCTACAAAGGGTTTTGGGATCTTGGGTATTGAACGGTACTGAGCCTGAAGTATCCATCGTCTTTGTATTGAACGGTACCGAGTCTGAAGTATCCATCGTCTTTGTATTGAACGGTACCGAGTCTGAAGTATCCATCGTCTTTGTATTGAACGGTACCGAGTCTGAAGTATCCATCGTCTTTGTATTGAACGGTACCGAGTCTGAAGTATCCATCGTCTTTGTATTGAACGGTACCGAGTCTGAAGTATCCATCGTCTTTGTATTGAACGGTACCGAGTCTGAAGTATCCATCGTCTTTGTATTGAACGGTACCGAGTCTGAAGTATCCATCGTCTTTGTATTGAACGGTACAGAGTCTGAAGTATCCATCGTCTTTGTATTGAACGGTACCGAGTCTGAAGTATCCATCGTCTTTGTATTGAACGGTACCGAGTCTGAAGTATCCATCGTCTTTGTATTGAACGGTACCGAGTCTGAAGTATCCATCGTCTTTGTATTGAACGGTACCGAGTCTGAAGTATCCATCGTCTTTGTATTGAACGGTACCGAGTCTGAAGTATCCATCGTCTTTGTATTGAACGGTACCGAGTCTGAAGTATCCATCGTCTTTGTATTGAACGGTACCGAGTCTGAAGTATCCATCGTCTTTGTATTGAACGGTACCGAGTCTGAAGTATCCATCGTCTTTGTATTGAACGGTACCGAGTCTGAAGTATCCATCGTCTTTGTATTGAACGGTACCGAGTCTGAAGTATTGTAAAAAACGGAGAGGTATGGTAAAGCAAATCACAAAACATGGCAAACCGCGGTAAACTATGGTAAATGCACAGTATAACCAAGGGGAAACTGCAACATTACTGTGCAAATTTACTGTGGTGAATTCTTATGAAGGTCCCCATAGCTTCACCCTCTTCATCAAAAGTGTTAGTACACTTTAATATTATTAGTAGTAGTAGTAGTAGTATTGCTATTATTATCATCATTATTATTATTAGCAGTAGTAGCAGTGTTGCTATTATCATTATGATGATGATGATGATGATGATCACTACACGGACACAGTGAAATTGAAGGACACAGTGCTTCTACAGCACAATGTCAATCAAGCAAGCCTCTAATTAAACGTTGCTGCTAGAGGAAGACGATTGTTGCTGGGAATAAATCCCTATCAGTCCCCCATTTTCATATGAATGCAGGCCCTTTTTTAATTAAATTGAAGAGCTAATGAGTGGCTGTATCAACACGATGTAACATTTTACAAGACAAAGGCGTTGTAGAAATAAAAAGCGGCAGCACAGAGAGGAGGGGGGGAGGGGCAGTTAAAGAAGCTGAGGATTATTTGTAAAGCGCTGAGATACACTGCCTTTGAACGTGTCACTTTTGTTCTCATTTTACGCTTATAAAATGACACACTGCGTTTTTATTAATGTGCCACACAGTACTGTGTTGATGGTATTAAAACAAAACAGAAAATAAAACAAGAAGAGAAGAAAAGCAAGAGGGGCATAGTTTTTTTTTTTTTTGCTTTTGCTTTTGTACAAAACAACATGTAAAAAAATGTTCAGCATGAAACGAGCATGATCTCGACGAGATGAAACAAAATGCCCGAACCTTTTCTTTCTGATTTTTTATTTGTATTTTTTGAACAAAGGAAAACATTTGTGGCGCTTAACACATCCAAGCCATTCAAATACCGGTAAAATACCTGTTTGATTTTACTGCATTTTATTTTCAAATCCGTACAAAACCTTGCTTTGTTCTCACGCAGGCTTTACCTGAGAAAGCTCTTTCGAGCAACTGCAGAGAGAGTTTAAATCTGAACCGCGAGCAAAATCTGAGAACTTTCCAGGCTGAAGAAAAGGACAACTGGAAAAAAAAAAAAAAAAAAACTTATTACATTTACCGTGCAAACCTGTTCGTTTTGCCATGCAAATAGTTTCCACTAACTGCTTGGGATCCAGAATGTTTGTGAAGTTCCATCTATAAGCATGTTATTATT
Organism: Acipenser ruthenus; assembly: GCF_902713425.1. Classification (NCBI taxonomy): domain Eukaryota; kingdom Metazoa; phylum Chordata; class Actinopteri; order Acipenseriformes; family Acipenseridae; genus Acipenser; species Acipenser ruthenus. Next base: position 28,163,349 of record NC_081213.1, read on the forward strand.
TACACTATGTATTAATGCTTATAGATACCGATGAGAAATAATAACAGTGAATTGGAAAACACATATAAGTCATTCTTTTGCTATAGAGTAATAATGTTATATATTGTATAACATGATTCAGATTTATTTAACCACTTTTAACAGAGACCCACACTGAAGTATGACTTGCATGTCCTATAATATAGAAAGCAATGCTCAAATGTTTTTTTTGAGTGACACAGAGTTTTCTTTTTTGCATGGGTTTACAGCTTCAGATGTCTAAGCATGTTTTAAAGACCCCACTACTTGCTACCTAGTACTTTGCAAAACAAAAACAAACAAACCCAGCAGAATGGAATTGTTTGGTCACTGCACAGAGACAGAAAGAGCTTTATGAATGAGTCTGCAGCTGCAAAGTGCACATCATAGGAGAGAGGTAGACATGCCGCAAAATCTGCAGTGAAATACTGTCAAAAACAGAGGCAGCAGGAGCAGCGCTTTTCCCCAAATAGACTCACTGTACTTTAAACAAAGCAGCAACACCTGGGCTCAAATTCACAACCCCTCCAGGACTTTGCATAATGAGCTGTTGAAAGATGGGGCGCAGAACGCCTCGTGCAAGTGTAACCCACAAGCATGGAGACCATGCCAAACCAGTTAGCACTGTGCCTCAAGTGGACCCAACTTATCTCTTAGCATACTGCTTGTGGTTGTTTTTTTTTTTAACATCAGTTTTAGATTTGAATTATTTTGTGTTTTGGAAAACTGTAGGACAAGAAAAGTAGATTGTGCACACAAGAGGGGAAAAAGAAAACCAATAATGTCAGCTGACAGGCTTTATAACATGTGCTTGCATTCTTCACATCTAGCTCTGTTCCTTTATAACATGTGCGTGCATTCTTCACATCTAGCTCTGTTCCTTTATAACATGTGCTTGCATTCTTCACATCTAGCTCTGTTCCTTTATAACATGTGCTTGCATTCTTCACGTCTAGCTCTGTTCCTTTATAACATGTGCTTGCATTCTTCACATCTAGCTCTGTTCCTTTATAACATGTGCTTGCATTCTTCACATCTAGCTCTGTTCCTTTATAACATGTGCTTGCATTCTTCACATCTAGCTCTGTTCCTTTATAACATGTGCTTGCATTCTTCACGTCTAGCTCTGTTCCTTTATACCATGTGCCTGTATTCTTCACATCTAGCTCTGTTCCTTTATAACATGTGCTTGCATTCTTCACATCTAGCTCTGTTCCTTTATAACATGTGCTTGCATTCTTCACATCTAGCTCTGTTCCTTTATAACATGTGCGTGCATTCTTCACATCTAGCTCTGTTCCTTGTCGTTTTTCAGTTGTTGGATTGAAAGTGTTAAACTGGCTTCCAGTTCAGCGTGATCAGCTTCGATTTTATTTTGGGCTCAGCAGACAGTGTTGCAGACTGTGCATGGCAGTTCAGTGCTGGGAAATCTAGCTGCTAAATCAGTCTCCTGTTTTTGCAAAGGTCTGATAGGTGCCAGTCACCTTCCCCCCCAATCCACATTCCTCACCTAAACCTGCATCAGATTTCCATGATTGATAAAACAGATCGCCTTCATTCTCTAGTACAAGTTACTGAAAGAATGTGCAGATCCGTGTGCATTGTACAAGAACTGGAACTAAATGCTTGCAGTGGTTAGAGCTCAGACTGGGAGTGAGAGAGGCAGCGAGGTGTAGTGGTTAGAGCTCAGACTGGGAGTGAGAGAGGCAGTGAGGTGTAGTGGTTAGAGCTCAGACTGGGAGTGAGAGAGGCAGCGAGGTGTAGTGGTTAGAGCTCAGACTGGGAGTGAGAGAGGCAGCGAGGTGTAGTGGTTAGAGCTCAGACTGGGAGTGAGAGAGGCAGTGAGGTGTAGTGGTCAGAGTTCAGAGACTGAATGGGCGATGCTGGGATATCTGTGCTGCCCCTGCTCTGTGGGTAAACAGAGGACTTTGATCTCAAGTATTGCTAAATCCTGTGTCTTTCATAAACACAAAAATGTATCAAGTGTTTGGTAGATACACAGCAAACTGCCAGGCTGACACACGCACGGAACACGCAACCTCGCAGAAACGCATTCCTCAATCATTCTCAGCGTCGCGTGTCAAATTTAAGCCCCAGGGCTCACGAATATAAAGTCTAAAACACAAGTTTAATAAGAGTGTCAGTCCTTAACACACTGCCCACTGTGTGACCGCTCACTCCTCTGAAGTTGCCCCAAATGTTAGCTACCGTAGCGATGCAGTTTAAGGCTGTTCAAACTTGTAGCAGCTAGACCCACACAGATCCACTCTGCTGCCACTAATAGACAGACAGGGCTGGAAATAATGCAATTGAGAACTGTGCAAAATTAAAAAAAAAAAAATTCTCTTCCTTAAACTTTTAACATTGTGACCCCCGGGGACATTTGCGAACTAGAACAATAAAATTAACTTGTAATGAACTAAATAATTGTACATCAAACACACTGGTTATAAAAGTAACATTCAGAAGAAAGACGCAATTTGCAGATTACACGGCTGCTCATGACTGCCCAAGTTCAAAAACAGAGAAATGAGTTCTGAAGAAAGGCTTCCCAGCATTCTTTAAACTTGTGTAATGGATGAGCTAGCGGCGATCATAATTTAACATGCCAAGAACCCCGTCTACATGCACAACTTCAAAGGCTCCAGTACTTGGTTTAAGGCAAGGAGTAACTGAAAATCCTTTCTGAACTGCAGATTTCTACTCGAATAACAATAAATGTTTAAAGATATAATTGAACTGGGGCACTAAATACCGCTAGACAACACAAGGCTGCAATCTTCAATGAGCATTCATGAAAATGCAAAACAATTCCAAACTTTCAAATGAAAACTTTCTCTGCTTTGTAGTTGGTGTGTATGCAGGTGGACAGCCGGGTGGGGTTTTGCCATTTCTGGATTAGACTGATAAGTCCCTTATCTGGTTTCGCCTAACGCACCATCCTCTGCAGACCGACAGACTTGAAAGTTGATTAAATCGAATTTAAAAGAAACCTGCAGGATTTTGTTTAAGGAGAGATACGTGTTCTTTTTATTCTGGTTGTAAGATTATAAGAGGGTCGCAGGATCCGTAGACCCCACAGTATGTGTAACCCAATGCTGCATTTGAGTCTTTGGATAAGGTTTTGTCTGTCCTCATACGATACATTATTATTTATTAAAGCTTAGACTAGAGAACACTACTACAGCATGCAGATTCTCACACTTCATTCTTTGGCCTTGCCTTTCGAGTTACCCCTGCTCATGAATTAGCTTGCACATAAGTGGAGAGGCTGAAAGTAGAGAAGCCATGGGCAGGGGGGCAAGGTAGCTGTCCTCCCCCTTAGAAGAAGCCAAAAAGTAGGTGGAGGCTGGGGAGGAGGAGGCGAACTCTGGCACACAACAGGGACGTAATGGATAGAGGTAAAATATAAATCCCTTCCTTGCTGATCATTGGGCGTGTTGTTTATCGAGGGATGAATCAGACACTAGCTATTCGATTGACGATTTGATCTGGTATTGGAAGCACCTAAAATATGCTTGATGTTGACGTGATTTGATCTGAGGTTAAAGTGAGCTTCCTGCCTGAATCACCGCTTGCTTAATCGTCACATATTGCAGCTGCTGGGCTTGTTACATTGTCGAATGCGCTCTGGTATTTTTTTTGCTGTTGTCGTGTTGATGGTTTAGGATTCGGGAAGGGATTTCACAGTCAAGACAGACTTGCAGTTTTTTTTTTGTTTGTTTTGTACATTTTAAATGTTTGTAAGATGTCTGAGTCGTGTTCTACTGAGACATAAATAAAATACAATTTTAAAAGTATTTTACAGATCTACAGTATTAAGCCTGTCGTTTTCTTTTCAGATTCCTCTCCCCCGTGCAGAATCAGTCTAGTTTTAGTTTGTTGGTTAGTTCAGTTTTTTTTTTCATGTCAGTGCTGTGCACTGCAGCTATCAGAAATAATTACAGTTTAATGAATCTGTTGCAAGGGTAAACAAGCTGGCTAATCAATTAAACAAACAGACGGGACAGCCCTGCCTCCCTGCATCTCAGACACTGTCTGCTGCTCTGTTAATATTCCCACCCAGGTGTGCGCTGCAGGCTCCTCGGAGCGCAAACGACACCCTGTTGACTGTTGACAAATAAGGAGGAAAGCTGGTTAGCATGCATTGCTGATAATCCGGCAACAACGTACAGTTTGAATGAGTGTAGATTGCTATATGAATGGCCCTGCAGGACTGTGGTTGGAGAGCCCTGATCTATACCCTCCACGCCAGGCTTTGCTTGATCGCTAATTGACCCAGCCCTTGTTAACAGCCCTCACCTTTGGCTCAGGACACTTAACTGTCGCCGTGGCCAGTTATCGGTCAGATCAATGGCCGCTGCGTGGGATACTATTGGCTCAGCGTCTCTCCTTCCCCTTTACACCCCTAGTCTCGTCTCGAAGGCTGGCTTTTAAACTCTCATTATTGCCACCATTAGGAACGCTTCATTTGCAAAGCTGGCCCCGGAACTCTGCATACATTCTGCTGGAGTAAATTAACATTCCACCGTTTGTTTTTCTTCAAATTAAGTTAGTTGGACACATTTGGGCTAATTTGCTTTAACCGCATCAACCCCGGCTCTAAGTGTGAACGTTAAGCAGTTTATTTGAAATGCAGTTTAAACTTTCGAGGCGCGCCACTAAGCATAGCCTGTCGTGTGTCTATTTCAATTAATAGATTAGTTTTATAGTTAACTTGATTTATCAGCATTTGCTTCTGTTTTTTTTTTTAAATTTTTTTTAAATTTATTTATTTTATTAAATTTATTTAACACAATCAGGTCCCTCACTCGCTACTGCAGTGCCTAAAGTACAACAAAATGTAGTAAAGTACAGTGAAAGCAGACTAAAGTGTGGTAAAGCCTGTTTTAAAAAAGTAACTGTATGTGATGTACCCCTCTCCCCTGTGCTGTACCCTGCTCCCTTGTGCTGCACCCTGCTCCCCTGTGCTGTACCCTGCTCCCCTGTGCTGTACCCTGCTCCCCTGTGCTGTACTCTGCTCCCCTGTGCGGTACCCTGCTCTCCTCTGCTGTACCCTGCTCCCCTGTGCTGTACCCTGCTCTCCTGTGCTGTACCCTGCTCCCCTGTGCTGTACCCTGCTCTCCTGTGCTGTACCCTGCTCCCCTGTGCTGTACCCTGCTCTCCTCTGCTGTACCCTGCTCCCCTGACGCTCAAACTGTAGTTAATCTACAGTAACACTGCAGTCAGTTTTCACACGACCCCTTGATTGGGCTCTCAGACCCGGACAGCTCCCAGTTCAAAGACATGCAGTGCTAAGTACTGTCACCAGCCCACTGACTCACACACACACTCACGCACACTCACATTCACACTCACAGGCACCAGAGAGATGAAAGCTAAGAGATTGCTCATTAACATCGCTGTTTGAAATGACAGATTAGAAACAACAGCGGTAGCTCACAGTGCCGACAGTGACTGTTCTAATGACAATTTAAATGCTCATTAAGAGCATCCCCTTTTAAACCCTGTGGCATGTGGGGGCTTTAATGGAATTAGACAAAGCACTGGGAGAGAGGAAGCTGCCTTAAAAGCGACCCACGACCTTCCCAGCTCTCAGCACTGACCTTGAGTGCTGACGTCAGGGTTTTCTCAGCCAACCGCAGTGAGATGTGTGCTGCACGCTGCTATGGTCAACGCGTGCATGTTGAAATAGGCTGTCTTCATTCAAATATTCACTGCACATAGGGAAGACAATTTTGTTTTAAATCCCCACTGATTCGAGTACTTGATTTGATAAAGAATGGGGTTAGGGTTTTCAGAGAATCGTGTTCTCTTGGTAATAATAAGATGCAAGGGAGAGGTTATCTAAAGAGAACGAGGTTGTGGGGTATCAGGTTTGAATTCAATTCCTGAGTTATATCTATTTCTTTCTTCAGCTGTGTAACTTCAGTGGGAGTTCTTCTCCTCCATTAGAGGATTGTGTGCATTCATACTTGCTCTGCTTCGCTGTGGTTCACCGTGCTTTCACTATGCTTTACTGCACTCAGCAATTGGAAGAGCAGCTCCACAATGTTAAAGGGAAGCAGTGTGGAGTAGTGGTTAGGGCTCTGGGCTCTTGACTGGAGGGTCGTGGGTTCAATCCCCGGTCGGGGACACTGCTGTTGTACCCTTGAGCAAGGTACTTTACCTATATTGCTCCAGTAAAAACCCAACTGTATAAATGGGTAATTGTATGTAAAAATAATGTGATATCTTGTAACAATTGTAAGTCGCCCTGGATAAGGGTGTCTGCTAAGAAATAAATAATAATAATAATAATAATAAAGGCACTGATACTGGAAAGGAAGGGTAACTGTCCTTTGTAAATCCGTCTTCAATCAGTATAGACCTAACCGTAATTATTTAAAGATCAGGCCTTAAACTAGAACAATATGGAGCCTCAACAGAAGGCTTTAGTGTCAATCTTTCTTTCTTTCTTTCTTTCTTTCTTTCTTTCTTTCTTTCTTTCTTTCTATAGTTTTTTTGTAATATCACAGAGGGGAGAGAGAGAGAGAGAGAGAGAGAGAAAAAAAAAACCTCTAGGTATGAAATCAATTCCCTTGCGTTCTGTCAAAACTAAAACTGCTCCTGACAGAATTCACCTGTGAGGCGAACATCTCCTGAGCAAGTCTATTCATTATCCTTGTTACCCGTCCATGACAAATTATTAACATTGCTTTCTTTTTCACCGGGATAAAAGGTATCACATTACTAATCGCGTTTTCACTGCAATTATTTGCTCAGTTTTGCCAGACAGGTCTTGAATCCCGGGCAGTAGGTAGTGTTGTTCTGTTTGACCTGGGGGAGAGGAGCTTGAGGGAGAGAGAGGGGTGTAATGAATATAATCCCCTTAGCTGGTTAAACCTGTGAGATTAATTTCATGTATTTTGATGGCATCGTCCAGACCCCATTGTGTCGCGTCTTGTTGAAGCGACTAAGCCGGCTGAGGTTTGAAGCACAGCAGCTCGGCACAGTGTTTGAGGAATCTGATCTCAGGATCCCTCTCAGCAGGTGGTCCCTCCAAGGTCGCTCCTCAAAAGGTGGAAAAAAGAAGAACTATGCCAATTGTTAATGAATATGCTGACTGTTGATGCTTTCAGCTGAATTATTTGAAGAGGCAAAGAAAAAGATGACAGTTCAGTGTAGAGAAGCCATCAGCACGAACTCGAGCAGCTGTTTCTTCAATTGATTTAAATTCAGTAATTTAGGGTTTAGGTGAAACAAAGACGAGGAGGGCTCCAGACACAGAGGAGTGGGACTGTCATTGGGGCTGCATCCATAAATCAAATACTAGAATGTGCTTTTTCTGTGCTCTTTTACTTCTGCCCACTGCAGAGTCCGTGTCGGGGAAACGTCTAAGCAAACTGAGCACTGGGGCAACGACAGGATGACTGCTCGACAGGCCGGGGCCCGTTCCACAATAGAAACCCTTTATAGGCACGTGGCAGTGCAGAGCAGGTATGTCAAAACATTCTGAATCAGCACCATGCAGCTGGAGGGAACATCAGAAAATTGCACTCTTGATATTCCGTGGCAGGGCGAGACTGGCACGCCTTTGCTCGCGGACCCCCTCATCCACTGGCACCTGTCACCACGGCAACACAAGGCGAGCGCAGGGTGTCACAACATGGCCTTTCAAGGCGCTGCATCCATTGACCCCTGACCTCCCCGCTGCTGAGACGGCCTTTCCCGGCGCACACAGCCTCTGACAGCTCCCGGGAGTGATTGGCGGTTATTCTTTATTCTTTTTGCTGTCCTATAAAAGCATAAAAGCTGAACGTCAGGACAGAGAGAGCAGAATGACAGGGGAAGAGAGTGCCAAAGAGGCGAGCAGACAATGTCGGCCTGAGAGGGAGCAGGGGGAGACAGGCTATCAATATATTGCTTTATTGGACGGCAGAGGAATTTGCATAGATGTTATGGGAGGTATAATAAGGCAGCCAGAGATATGCAAAGCGAGCGAGTGAAAAGGGAACAATGCTGAACTTGAAGGGTCATTCCAGATTCTGTGTTATTTCAAACATTTTCATGCAGCCTGAATTTGCAGAAAGGAAAAGAAAAAAAAAAATGAGAGCTGTAGTTTTGAGCTGGATTTCAATATTCATCAGCAGCTGAGGTTTGCTGGCTCGGCACCACACTTTCCTTGGGCTGAAGGTCGTTGGCTGTGTTGGTTGCTGTTATTGCTGATGTGTGAAGTCTTGCCCATGCAAATACAACAGATCACTACCACATAAAACCATTATATTGCCCGTACCCTTATAAAAGTCAACTGGAGTACATTTGCACGGCAATGTGGGCAAAGGGGCAGCAGTGTGGAGTAGTGGTTAGGGCTCTGGACTCTTGACCGGAGGGTTGTGGGTTCAATCCCCAGTGGGGACACTGCTGCTGTACCCTTGAGCAAGGTACTTTACCTAGATTGCTCCAGTAAAAACCCAACTGTAAAATGGGTAATTGTATGTAAAAATAATGTGATATCTTGTAACAATTGTAAGTCGCCCTGGATAAGGGCGTCTGCTAAGAAATAAATAATAATAATAATAATGTAGCAGTTTCCCCATGCTTTTTCAACAGTTATACTGTGTCTTGTAGTTTACAATGGTTTTCCACCTCTCTGGACTTTACAATGCTATAGCGATGCTTTACCATGCCTTCATTATGCTTTATCGCACTTTGCTGAGGTTTTTCTATGGGTAGCTGCTTAATAAGCTCTAGGAGAACCAGGAAAGCAGAGATTCCCTTATGTCTGAAATATAGGACAGACTGACCTTCCGTTATACACGGTGACATGGTTACATGTGCTGTTCCATTAAAAACAGGACACTGTTTCCTGTGAGCGCATGGAAGGTAACTGTGTCGCTGCACGCGTTTCACTCGTTGAATTTTCAACATTCAACGCACTGCAATTTCTACGGCCCATCTTTAGGAATCGCATAACAAGGCGTGTGTCAGCAGTGTTATCTCATGAAGGAGATGGACTGCCATGAACAGGTTTAAATGAAAATGTCAAACTGAGATTTAATATTGTCTCCATAACTCAAAACAAAAAAGAGGATGGTATCAGCGTGTGTTTGCAAGCAGGCCATTTGTTGTATTATTTCATTAGGAGGCTGGTAATGCATGCATTGTAACTGCGGTATTTACAAGCACTGTATTACATACAGTCAATGTAAAACCAATCATTCCTGGTATGAAGTGAAGGAGTCGCTGAGTGTTGGTGACACAGAGCTCAGCATTTGTCACCACGCCCCTGGCTGGGCTTGCTGCTTTATCTCAGGGTGTGCAGGCGGCCGTCCTCAGCTTGATAAGTTAACTGTCAGTTTGTTCTTTATGAAGCCTGGGCTGTCCTCCGCTATCCAGCAGCTCATCTCTCCAGCGCTGGGGCCTCTGAGCACTGTGATAAACATGATTTACACGACGCGTCACAAAAAGCAGTGGTCCCCCGGACACCTCCCTCCCTTCCTACCTGAATTAAAAAAAAAAACAATAATATGTGCATGAAAGATAAGAAGCTTAACCTCTGCAGAACGCATGACCCCCTATACCTGCTAGAAAAGTCTGTTTCTAAGGCTGGTCACTGGGGTCTCAATAGTCACTGCCAGTGATTACCAAGCTGAGACTGAGCGCCCGAATGGGGCTGCACACAGCTCTGCTGAGCAACGCTTTCCTGTTCCATGAACTGAATGACACAAGTGTTCTGTAACAATATATTTTCAGCTGTGATGGATACGAGTGTGAAAATGAACCGTTTTGCACCCCAAACAGCAAAACGTCAGAAAAACTATCGTTCTTAACAACAACAGCGTCGTCGCTCCTGTTCATCAGATTAGCCGCTGGTATTGTTCAGACCTGAAGATTATATTAAAACATGGCAAGGCAGAGGTCGGCGTGCGTCTACCGACACCAGCAGTAAGGCACGGAACCCTGATCCACAAGATGAGAACTTGAAACATATATGGAAGCTACTAGGTCAGTACCTTAGGCATATAAACAAAAATGCTATCCTTCTTCCTTCTTCCTTGATTACAAGATCCGGTACCTGTTTGCTTATAAATGAACCCCTGTATGTCTCCATGTGTTAAGCTCTAGGGGTATGGTATCTACACAGCAGTCTGGACTGGGGGTGTGCAATGTGGTATCTACACAGCAGTCTGGACTGGGGGTGTGCAATGTGGTATCTACACGGCAGTCTGGACTGGGGGTGTGCAATGTGGTATCTACACGGCAGTCTGGACTGGGGGTCTGCAATGTGGTATCTACACGGCAGTCTGGACTGGGGGTGTGCAATGTGGTATCTACACGGCAGTCTGGACTGGGGGTGTGCAATGTGGTATCTACACGGCAGTCTGGACTGGGGGTGTGCAATGTGGTATCTACACGGCAGTCTGGACTGGGGGTGTGCAATGTGGTATCTACACGGCAGTCTGGACTGGGGGTGTGCAATGTGGTATCTACACGGCAGTCTGGACTGGGGGTGTGCAATGTGGTATCTACACGGCAGTCTGGACTGGGGGTGTGCAATGTGGTATCCGGACAGTGTGGACTGAGGGTGTGCAATGTGGTATCTACACAGCAGTCTGGACCAGGGGGTTGAGACAGTGCTGCGTCCGGGTGATTTAAACTGAGCAGCTCAGGGTCACAAAGGCTCCTCTTTATCACCCCCCACCCCTCGCTCATGTGTGGGGTCTGATCTGTGTGGAGAGGTGCTCTATCTGGCACAGATCTCTCTCCTGATCACTTCGGAGCAGCGCGGTTTCTTATCAGAGGGAGGGGATCATTCTGAAGGATTAGATTAGACGTGCAGCTGCCCCTCCCCTTCAGGTTCTTCTGACCCTTTGTGATAACATGGCCCGGCGGTCAAGCTCAATCTTCACAACGCTTGAGTGATAAAAAAGAAAAACAGGGGGAGGCTTTCAAACAGACGAGGGAAAGATGTTTGATAAAAACAGCTGTTAGATTTCAACAGCTTTTCAACATTTCTCTCTCTCCCCCTTTATTAATTTCCTTCTGTCTCCCTTTGCTCTCTCCCTCCTTTCTCTCTTTCATTCACCCTCTCCCCCTCATTCTCTCTCTTTGCTGCCCCCCCTGCTCTCTCTCTCTCTCTCTCTCTCTCTGTCTCTCTCTCTCTCTCTCTCTCTCTCTCTGTCTCTCATTCTCTCTCTTTGCTGCTCCCCCTGCTCTCTCTCTCTCTCTCTCTCTGTCTCTCTCTCTCTTGTTCAGGTCACTGTTGCTCGACCACCATGAATAATGAAATAAACGATCTGCACGCCAGCTTTGCTTCTCTCGTGTTTTTTAAACAAACCACGCTGGTTCAAACATGTATTGTTTTCTGCAGGAATGCCTGTGTTTCTCCCTGAGGGGTGGCACGTTCCTTGCACAGCTTCAGCAGCAGCACTCTGCTCCCCTGCACTCCACTGCCAGCGAGCAGACAGAGAGCCTGTTAGGGGCCATGTGCACACACACACTTTATTCTTAAAAAGAAAACAAGGCAGTGATGTTTCAAAGCAGCAAATACAAACCCAGGAGCTCCACCATTCACCTTGGGCTGGTTCTGTAACACTAGCTTTTTGATTTTTGCTTCATAATAAAATGGTGCAAGCTAGCATTAGAAAAGTAGTCCATGGCTAACTTGCATGGTAATTTTGCAGTTTTTCCAGGCTTTTCCAGGCTGTCAAATTCCAATGTCATCAAAATGGACATTTATAAAGAAATGCTATTGAAAATGAATGTGCCACAGTTATACATGCTTGCGATTCTGCACTCTGCTCAAGCTACATTCATTCCCTTCTCTAAATATTAAGATTCTCTACAATGTTGGTTTCTTTGTAATCATTTGGTCATATAACATTATGATGCAATTATATATATATATATGAGTTTATTGTAATGAGAGTTTACATTAATTTCTAATATTTAACATAAGAGTAAAAGCTATGCAAAGAATGATATGTTATCAATTCAAGGCTGTTTCAATTTGTTTGCGATTGCGGTACATTTAGAAATGCTGAACTCAGTACCACACAATGACAGCTGTTTAGACAAAAAAAAAAAGGAATTTGCATGAAATTTATTTTTTATTAAAAGTTAACGGAATTTGCAGCTGATGCCTTCAGATAAGAGAACTTCAGCTCTGGAGGTAAGTCCGTCTGTTCACTCCAGAGAGCTCCAGCAGCTGGGGGGGGGGCATGTACAAGCCAGGCCAACTCGGAGGTCTTGTCCCTGGGCTGTTTCAGATGGGTGGTCCCCCCTACTACCACTGCTCCCGAATCAAGGGGGTCCCATGGACAAGTCAAAGCTAATATTGTACCGTGACTCCAAAACACATGTGTGCAGTTAGCTGGGCAAGAACTGTTTGGATCAGGCATTGTGTTCTAATTCTCAGTGGCATTGTAGCTGATGACTAAATTACATTTATGTTTCCACTTTTTTGCACATTCCTCAACTATCTCCTTTTAAAGTTGATATAGTTTATATAGTAGAGACCTGATACTGAAGTGATACAGACAGACACCTGAAAGAACAAGGGTCTATATAATGGGCAATGTGCGTATAGTATTTACTGTGGCAGCTGCTTCACCTTTAATGGAACTACCAATAAGGGATGCATTTGGAGAAATGAACTTGGCCATCACCACATTCTAATTCTTTGCATGTGTATGGAATCCAATGCAGGCCCACTTGTGCAATTGTATTAATGTTAAGGTCGTCACTTTGCATCCATTATGTTTTAAACAACTTCAGCATGCCTTTCAGGGTTTATAAAATGTGCTCCATATTAAAAGACGATATTGTTTAAAGATGACTTTTAAAAAAAACAATGCAAAGTACTGTAGGAAAAAATGCACAAGTGGACCTACATGGGCTTCGATATACATGGAAAAAACCTGTCAACAGACAAGTTCATTTCTGCCAGTATTCCCCTGTGGCACTTCCATTAAAGTGGGAACAACTTCTGTAGTAAACACTTCATTCTTGGTTGTCAGTTGTAGGCAATGTTCCCATTTGTCCTACTTGTGTCAGACAGTTGGTATGAAATGGAAATAACATAACATTCAGATTAGCTATAGTATGTACATGCTGGTATTGACCTAATATAAAAAGAATTGCAGTGCAGGGTGCTGTGAGACAGAAGCTGACACACCAGCTTCATGACTGACACCCCAGCTACATGACTGACACCCCAGCTTCATGACTGATACACCAGCTTCATGACTGATACACCAGCTTCATGACTGACACCCCAGCTTCATGACTGACACCCCAGCTTCATGACTGACACCCCAGCTTCATGACTGATACACCAGCTTCATGACTGACACCCCAGCTTCATGACTGACACCCCAGCTACATGACTGACACCCCAGCTTCATGACTGATACGCCAGCTTCATGACTGATACGCCAGCTTCATGACTGACACCCCAGCTTCATGACTGACACCCCAGCTTCATGACTGACACCCCAGCTACATGACTGACACCCCAGCTTCATGACTGATACGCCAGCTTCATGACTGATACGCCAGCTTCATGACTGATACACCAGCTTCATGACTGACACCCCAGCTTCATGACTGACACCCCAGCTTCATGACTGACACCCCAGCTTCATGACTGATACACCAGCTTCATGACTGACACCCCAGCTTCATGACTGATACACCAGCTTCATGACTGACACACCAGCTTCATGACTGATACACCAGCTTCATGACTGACACACCAGCTTCATGACTGATACACCAGCTTCATGACTGATACTTGGCTAAAAAGGGATTGTTAGTCTACCTGAATTTCAGGGCTATATTTTCATGTTTGAAACAGCCTTGTCTGAAAACAACAAGCATGAAAGAAATGGACCTTTAGCCGACAAAACCGCAAGCTGAACGATACCACATTTAAAACAAAACAATGTGCAGCAAGAGCCAGCCTTGAGTGAGCTCTCCAGCTTATTAATGTAAATATATTTCATGAATTTGTGACTGGGAGTTTGTGCTTCCTTCTCTCCGCTCGCAGCCCTGACCTGTGGGCCTGAAACATGAGAACACTTTGGGGGAAAGAAAAAAAAGGGGGACATTTAAAAAAAATAAAAAATAATTAAACTTTTTTTCATCTTTTCAAGCTGGCTTTATCCCATAATTACCATGAAAATGTATTCTTTATTAAAAACATACTTCCCTCCAATATCCCCAAAATTCAGAATGAAACTAAATCTGTTTGGAGGATTATTATTATTATTATTATTATTATTATTATTATTATTATTATTATTATTATTATTATTATTATTATTATTATTTCTAATTATATTTATTTAGTTGAATAAGTACCATAAAATATAATATACAAAACCAGTATATATTTATTTAATTGTAACAACAATGCAAAACGGTTTTGGTTTGAACACTATTATATCAACCAGTTATCATGTTTATGTTTGTCGTTGTTTCTCATATCAACGATATCAGAAGCTCAGCAGCAACGTTTTTATACCAGCTTTCCATTTACCCTGAAGCCTCTGGACCTCTGGATTTCAGGACACCTTCATTCCTTCCTTCCCAGGACACAAAACAATCCTGGGTGTGTGCGTGCATGTGTGTGTATGCGTGGGTGTGCGTGTGTGCACGTGTGTGGGTGTGCGTGTGTGTGTGCATGTATGTGGGTGTGTGTGTGTGCGTGCGTGTGTGTATGCGTGCGTGCATGTGTGTGTGTGTGTGTGTGTGTGTGTACGTGCGTGCGTGCAAGCCAGCCAGGGAACTAGTCTACTTTTCAAGAACTGCCTTTGTCAGTGTAGGTAACAGCCATGACGTTTCTCAGAATTCTGACTTAGCAAGTGAGAATTATAAGATAGCTTTGTTTTTGGTGGTGGTGGTGAAAATGGGCTTCCATAATAAGAGGACGCACATAATTAAAATAAATAGTACATCTCCTTCTACACACTCGCAATTCACTGCTGTTATTATTTCTGATCGGCTCATTTTTTTCTCTCCTGAGCGCATGCAGTTTCGGGCTTCGCGTATCTGAAGCAATTATCCGGCATGCAGATAGTCCTGCGAGGAGGCTGTCAGCTGAAACACCGCCCCCGACTCTCCGTTTTCTTATTAAGCTCGCTCTCTCCCCTGTTTTGTTTCTGAGCATCAAACTGGTCGGCCGACGTGTGACTGAAGAGAGCTGTGCTGATAAGAGCCCGCTGGCATCGCACCGCAATGACAAGGTGGCTGAGCAACAGGATCAGCCACATGCTGCATCCCTGGGGCTGGGACTTACACAATGGAGCGATTTCTTTTTAGAATGACTTTTACCATTGAATCAAGCACATGCATTTTCTGGACAGAATAAAGCTCAATTAGTGCATTCTTCAAATCCAATGATGCCGTTTATTCTTCTTCTTTCAGCTGTCTCTACAGGGTGGATCCAGCAGGCTGCGATGTGTCGTTCACAGGGAGGTCACCCCTGTTTACTAAGACTTTGAAATAGCCTGCCACTTATACAAGTCTCCCATTGTACTAAAACATAGCAAAGTGTAATAAAGCATTGTAAAGCACAGAGAGGTGTGGTAAAGCATAGGGAAGCATTGTAAAGCACAGAGAGGTGTGGTAAAGCATAGGGAAGCATTGTAAAGCACAGAGAGGTCTGGTAAAGCATAGGGAAGCATTGTAAAGCACAGAGAGGTCTGGTAAAGCATAGGGAAGCATTGTAAAGCATAGAGAGGTCTGGTAAAGCATAGGGAAGCATTGTAAAGCACAGAGAGGTTTAGTAAAGGGTTAGGGTTAGGACGGGGTATAACCATGGGAAAAGTACGGGGAAACTGCAAAATTACAGTGGCAAAGGGATGGGGTTAGAGAGAGACACAAGAACAAAGGGCAGACATTTCCAATCTGATTGTTATCGAACAGCTGTTTTTTTTCTTATGAAATCCACAGTGTGTTCCATTATGTTAACACAGATGATTTCATTAAGCAGTGCATTCAGACGATGCATTTTTGAGAAACTCATTTCTTTACCCATTTGAATGAATGTATTGATTGATTGGCAAAGCCTGCCCCTGCTGCTGCTGCTGCTTACTTTATAATTCCAATTCCTGCCCCTGCCATCAGTAATGTCCTCTAGGTACTGTAGTCAAAGAACGTTCTTAGCAGGTCTGTGGAACAGCTGTTTGTTTCACCGGACGATCTGAATCAGTGCACAACGTATCTGAACCTGCCTGTCTGCCTGCCTGCCTGCCTGCCTGTCTGTCTCCCTGCCTGCCTGTCTGTCTCCCTGCCTGTTTGTCTGCCTGCCTGCCTGCCTGCCTGTCTGCCTGCCTGCCTGCCTGCCTGTCTGTCTGTCTGTCTCCCTGCCTGCCTGCCTGTCCGTCCGTCCATCTGGAAGGCCGATATAAAGGGAGGAAAGAGAATTGCGGCACTGTGTTAATTAAAAATGCTCGCTTTCATCACAGCTAATTACACTCGCTACGAGGAGAAGAAAAAGAAAAACAAATGGACTGCGTCCGCGTGTTTGCCACCTGCGATGCAGCCAGAATATAACCTGATCAATGATAGTTCATTAAAAACATCCTGCTGACAGGCGTAGTAATAATACCAAACTAATCAGGTCTGGGGTGGAGTGGAGTACAGCGAGGGGGGTGAGGAATGAGAGGAGAGGGGAGGGGAGGGGAGGGGGTCGTGTTTGAAGATAATAATGTAATACTGCACAAAGAAATGGAAGAAACACCTGTAAGCCAGGAGCCGCGTGGCAATCTCACTATCAGTTTTGACTCACTGCCAGACCCATTAAGAGTTGGAGCTGCTGTGGGCACAGGAAGAGAGATATACACACACACACATGCACACAGACACACGCACATGCACACACACATATACACACACACACACACACACACACACACACGCACACACACACAGATGTGAGGAACCCTAAAGCCAAGGCACCCCGAAAGGGAAGATAGGCAGGCAGGCAGGCAGGGTAGACTGCGACTCGATAATTATGCAAAATGATACTAATAATAATTATACAAATAACAGCCACGAGTTAAATCAGCAATTAACGACTTGCAAATTATCAGGAGGCTAAATGCTAATTATTCTTTTTAATTACTTTTTTCTTTTTTTAATTCCTTCCTTACTCTGTCTGCAGTTTATCACTCCCCCCTCTCTCGCTCTCCTCCTCTCTCCCTGTTTAAGGTACAGTTCCTAAGAGGTCACAGCTGAAGACACATTTTAGCAGCTATGTTTTTTATTCTTCTCCATCTCCTGATCCCTTCCACCTCTGTAATGTTTCCAATACCTCTAGACCAGAGTTACAAACTCACACCAGCCCTGCTCTCTGGATTACAGAACTACTCTTGCTTAGATTATTGAAACGACCAGCTACCAGCGATCAGCGATCTACTCTGAACTTCTCACAGCATGAGCAAGTCTCCCCTGAGTCTGTGCAGTAGGGTTACTATTCAGAGCTGTTCACGCAGACATGAGAGAGGAAGAATTTATTTAACAGGGGTCTGATTGCTCAAACTCCTGGCTCCTGATCATTTCAGTAATAGGCTTTTGAAACCCAGGACAGGGTGCAGCAGGGCTAGTGTGAGTTTCTAACACTGATCAAACTCCTGGCTCCTGGACGGTTTGCAAGCTGTAGTAGGAGGTTTGTATCCTGTCTGTGTGTCTGGAGAGGGGGAAGGGTTCGTTTTTAAGAGTCTGTGGATTTTAGCTGTGTGTGTGAGAGCCCAATGACACCTTTAATGGAACTACCATAGTGTATATTTGCATGTGCAATGAATCCTTGGTACTGTAAGTCGCAATGTTTCTCATGTAAGGTCATTTTTCCTACAGATTTCCCATCTTATCGACCCTTGTCCTTTCCTAAAACTTTCCCTGCGGTACGCCACAGCAAACATTGAAGCACAGTAAAAGTTGAAGCACAGTAACATTAACACAAGAACATTGAAGCACAGTAAAAGTTACTTCACCAAAGTTTCTTTTATTTGGATTAAGAATGCTGACAGGACAGGACACAGCTGTCTGCCTCCTCCCCTCACTTCTCAGTACAGAACACACCCCACAGCTCCTCAGAGGCTTGTAACATTATCATCTGCAAAACGCAGACCCCTTCCAGTGCTGTTCCCTTATCTCCTCATATTCACTGCTGCAGATAACGCACTCGCCTTGGGTCCAAATGGGGAAGACATGGAATAAAATAAAATACACATGCATTACATATTGATTTTTTCTTGTCCTCTATAACAGCAGATTTCATCAGGCCTGTTTTCTTAACTCTCTCTCTCTCTCGTTCCCATCGCTACATTTTGGATTTTAGATTGGATTTTATGTTATTTTATTTTACTGTGGATTCTTTTTTTTTTTTTTGTCTGCAGATGCAGTTCCTCTCTCTCTCCCTCTCTGCTTCTCTCTCATTCTGGCTTATCAATCAAATATATATTAACTGAAATTGTGGCGCCCATCAAAGTCTCGATTCCACGGACATTTGAAGATAAGGCTTATCTCATTAATGGTGCATTTACAACCCATATCTGAAGGCCCTCTGCCAGTCATTTCATCTGTTTCTTTTTCTATTTTTTTAACCACCCCCCCCGTGCAATCCGATTCAGAACTGGCTCAGACTGCTGACTCCTCATTGACCCCCCCCCCAACACAACCTCCACAACCACACAAGAAAAGTTCTGAACAAAAGGAGGCCTTTTGTCTCATCAATGCGCGTCCAGTTCCACGCTGCCCACTGATCCCAGAATCCTGTCCAGCCCAGGTCTGTCTAACTGCTGGTTCTTTGTACTGATTCAAAGCTGGACATTGAGTTATTTTTTGGCAGAAACGGGTCAACGCTCAAATGAAAAAGCCTGTTTATTCAGCATGGAGATACTGAAGTGGTGTGCGGTCCCCTTTAAAAAACTGGGCTGACCAACGTGAAGCGACTCGTACAATTACATCAGCAAGGAAACCGGCCGTTTGGAATCTATTCTTTTCAATATGAAACCAGCACCACTGAAGACACAGGGAAAGTTTATTTTAGATTAGTCTTTGAATTTATTACATTTCTTCATAAAGTATTTCTAAATTCAGCGCTATTTACTTTTATTAGGGGGGGACTGAAAATAGTTCAAAAGTAATCTACAGGACTCCAGCCCTTTCCAGAGAGGGGGAGAGCTGCTGCTCGCTATCTCATATCCCACCGAGCCGGCCAGTCTGCGTGCTGCTCACAGAGAGAGGCAGCCAGAGAGCTTGAGCCTTGCAGAGATAACGCTAAAAGGCCTGTCAGTCTGCAGAACAAACCTGGCCCTGTCCCTCCCGAGAGCCCCTCTCCACCGGATAATGGGGGCACTCAGGTTTCCTGCGATCCCTGCACTGATACAGCCTGTCTGCGTAGCTACAATCACAGCCACCCCCAAACCGCTCCTGTTCCACAGCCTCGCTCCATCAGATACCCCGAGCCCTATCCAAAACCCACGCAGCAATCGAGCGCTTTTAAATCTGATAGAGAGTGCGCGGCAAGCCAGGCTGGTTCACAAACGAGATGCATGAACAAGGCGATGCCATTTTAATAGGATCACCAGCTAAAATAGTATGCAAATATATATAGTTCACCTGAAATGAATAATGACTATTTAAGGGTGATATTCACCTTTCTTTTCTATGCTCTGAAGACCTATGGGTCGAAACGTGTTGGCTGTGTTTACTTTTAAGAGAGATAAAGAGAGAAATAAAGACTATTGCTTTTATTGAGAGCTCGTGTGGATATGGACTTGATTCTGACGGGTGTTTTCGTCTTTTTTCCCCTTCGTGGTTGTCCACTGGAGAGATTCTTATATATATAATTGAACCAGTGTGTGTACATCCACTTTGTTGTGCACAGTGCAGTTCTACCTCCTTGCAGCATCGTACAGTAGGTGCTGTAATTGCAGATGAAGGTTTAGTCTCTCTGTCGGCTCTGCTTTCCTCTGCTTTTCAGGGGCAGACAGCTGAAGTAGGAACTTTGTTGTTGTCTATTTAAAAACAAGAAAGTAGGAAAGAGGAGAACTTGAATGCAGAAGCCAGTGATTCTGGACAAAGCCAGTGAGAAGCTGCTTCATGTCCATTATGGTAACCCGATAGGGGGTCTATTCTTTGAGCAGATCTCCCCTGTCAGCTTGCTTGGCATCCAATACAAGTTGCAGCTCTTTACGCTGTCTCGGCTGGGCTGTAACTGAGAACAGACGATCATATTCACCAGCCAGGGAGCAGAATGGTCATGTCAGAACTGACATCCCCACTGAAACAGGACACAGGGACAAACTCAGAGCCATTACAAACCTGCAGCCCGTCTCCGCTTGTGACATGCTGCTGTGCGGCAGTGTGAGGGAGAGGGGGAGTGAGGGGAGCAGAGAGAACTTCTGTCATTGCACACACACTTAGACATAATCAGAGTGGACAGAGCTTAAGGGACTGGGAGGGAGGGAGGCAGTGTGGTCTAGTGGTTAGAGCTGAGGGACTGGGAGGGAGGGAGGCAGTGTGGTCTAGTGGTTAGAGCTGAGGGACTGGGAGGGAGGGAGGCAGTGTGGTCTAGTGGTTAGAGCTAAGGGACTGGGAGGGAGGGATGGAGGCAGTGTGGTCTAGTGGTTAGAGCTGAGGGACTGGGAGGGAGGGAGACGGTGTGGTCTAGTGGTTAGAGCTGAGGGACTGGGAGGGAGGGAGGCGGTGTGGTCTAGTGGTTAGAGCTGAGGGACTGAGAGGGAGGGAGGCAGTGTTATCTAGTGGTTAGAGCTGAGGGACTGGGATGGAGCGAGACAGTATTGTTGTACTGGTTGGATCCAAGACAATCTCTTTTTTTTAATTTCAATGAAAGCAAAATAACTTCAGTAGCAGATCAGCATGTTTATTGGTTGTTTCACAGCTGACTTACAGAATGATGTAAACTTGCAGTCCATACAGTGGGTACTGCTGGGTTATTTGCATAGTGATTTTACAATCCTAAACCTAAAAATAACAACTCAAAAGCAGCAGGTAGTTGATTAATAATATAATCATTTGATGAATGCATAGACTTTATGAGTTGTGTTATTCCATGAAGGTTGAATGCTATACTTTGTGATTCTTATTATTCCTGCTGCAGAATGCATCGTATCTCTAGTGTTAGTTTTTCCATGTAAAACTGGTCCCAAACAGTATGAGATGCGAGCCAAAATAAAAGGGGCTTTTCATATATACTGCCACAATCAATCATTTGAATTATATATATATATATAGAACAGAACAAAACGTAATGATTCTTAATGAAATATTCCTGTCCTGCTTTTCTTAATCCAGGAAGCTGTGCTGATCCTGCTACATATCTCCAGGACTGACTTCAGGTGGAGTCTTCCTCCTGCCCACCCCCCGAGTCTCTCACAATGACCTTCGAGAGACAGGCTCAGCTCTACAATCTTATCTTTCTTATTATGCAGTGCTGCACAGCTCCGGCACGCAGGATCCAAGGCAGTCCAGGTATTCATTCCAAGCAGCTTCTAATAGCGTTGTCTGTTCAGGGTCAGTTAACACATTTAGGACCAGACTGGAACATGAACCCAAACTGGAACGGAGCTTGAGGGGGAGAGCTGTGCACCAGCGTTTTAAAAGCACTTCAATTCACTCTGAGTGAGGCTGTGTCTCTGTGTGTACCCTACCCTCCCCTCCCCTACCTACCTACCTACCCTACCTTACCCAACCCAACCCTCCCTATCCTCCCTCCCTACCCTACCCTACCCTACCCTCCCCTCCCCTCCCTACCTACCCTACCCTACCCTCCCTACCTCCCCTCCCTATGACACGTTTGCGTCTCCTCTGTCCGGTACAGGGGTCTTCAGGCTTGACAGCGAAGGGAAGGGGGGGTACAGAGAGTGTTCAGATTAAGACACGGCCCCAATAAACTGTCCCATCAGGACTGCACCATTTTCTTGTGGGGGTCGAACACGTATCTCTTGAAGGACATCTGGATGCTGATTGGCTGGGAGTCTGTCTTGGGCTCTTCCTCTTTGGCAGGCTCCCCCTTGCTCCCTCCTTTTGGTTTCTTCCGCGACGCGGCAGAGAGCAGCAGCTTGGTTTCGGCACTCAGCCCCTCTGCAAGAGAGCACAAGGGCAGGGGGGAGTCAAGGGGTCGTTTCTGTAAGTTAATATGTACAGCTGATCCCTGTCTCCTATGGTAGAAGTGTCTCTTCTCTTGAGCAGTTGTCTCCCAAAGTGCAAAACGAAAAGACACTCTTATACAGTAAGAGACAAGAAGATAAACTGTCCTTATTATAAAAAACGTTTTAGTTCAAAACAAAACAGAACAAAAAAAGAACACAATGCATAGCTAATTCCGTTATCCATGTCAGTGCAGGAGACAATACTCATGGTAAAATAAGATGGACTAGAATGTGTTTTTTTTTGTTGTTTTTTTAACCAATCAGCTGCTTCCCACTGTTGACTGACGTGCTTTGCAGCCAATAGCATAACCCCGAAGAAGAGGTGAAATGTCCCAGCAAGAGGCAAGGTAAGCCATCATAGAACTTTATAATGTAGCACTTGATACTGTATGACATGACAACATGTAAATGCATGCTTTCCAAACTGCACACTTAAGCCCCACAGTATATAGTGAATGGAAGTTCAAATGGGGAATATTTCTGGGATTATTGTGTGGGCTACAAAGACTCTGAACAGCAGCAGCTACACTCCCTGTCATGTCAGAGCGGTGTCCGTTCACGCTCCTGGAGGGCTATTCCACTCCAGGTTTAACAGGTGCAGTGCGATCATGAACCACTCCACGGTCTGGATGGAGGTTTCATCGGTTCAATTAAACCATTTAGAATAGGGTTGGAAGTGGAAGGGCCAGGTTTGTCCAGCCCTGGCGTACGTGATAATTTCACCGCAGTGTATCAGCGTGGAAGCCTGATCGACGCCCCTCCCGTCACACTGGTGCCAGCCTGCCTGCTTGTCTTTCTGAAAAACGATTGGAGAAGCACGTGTGTCTGTCTCAGCGCTGTGTTATCAGCTTCGATCTCCCTGGTTGATAAGACAGGCAGAGAGAGAGAGGAGGGAGGATGTGGTGGGGGGCTGGAGAGGTGTGTCACTGTGTGGGTGCTTTGTCCCTTGCCACAGACCCCATCCAAACACAGCGCTGGCAGAGACAGGCTGGGGCAAGTGTGCCAACACAGGCCTGGCACGCACACACACACACACACACAGACACAGCACCAGCCTCCAGCAGCACCGCTCCACGCTTCATGGTTACATGGCGCCAGGCTACTGCCACCCCACACACCTGTCTTCAGACAGAGACAGTGTCTCCCTGCAGGTACACTGAACCTTGCCAACCAGCCCCTGGCATGCATCCATCAGCAACAGCAGCACTAACAACGACGACGCAAACAATTATTTAATTGGAGAGAGAGGGAGGGAAAGAGAGAGAGATGGCGAGAGGAGACCTTCCAGCGACACTAAAAGAATGCCTGCTGCAATTGGAAGCAATTAGCCCAAAGCGTTTGATGGAGGTTATTTTAAATGGGAGGGTCCGGTCCAGCCCTGGCCTGGGAAGGAACTCTGTTTCCTGGGCAGGGATCCCAGAGGACTGGGAGGGAGGGGAGCGGAGTGGAGCAACGTGACTCGGGGATCAGGGGGGCCTTACAGTCGCAAACCCCAGTCTAACAGCCACCAGGAGGGACTCGTTCCCATCATTCAAAACTGGTCTGGAATGACCCCCAGGAGGTGAGAAAGTCCAACCCAGAAACGAGTGCCGTCAGAATCGTGTAAAAACTAAAAAAAACGACATCACCGTGAGCTGCAGACACCATATTCACATGGGAAATATACAAACAGAGGGACAGGCAGTGGTGCACTCCTAAATCTGAAGGGACCGGCACACCACTCAAATATTCATTTTCTTAAACAAGAATTATTATCATCAGCGTGTTCAGCCTTCTTAAAGCAGTAGTTGGTAATAGAAGTTCCTAATGCTCTTTGCATTGCATCACTCACTGAATCAGACAGGTGTGCGGGAGATGCGAGTCATGTGACCAGCTTGCCTGTTAATGATGCTCATTCCGGCTGGACTACAGCACTGATGGCAGGTGGCTTCACATACCCACAGATTCTCATACACTCAGTATCCTGTGCTCTAAAGGCTGCCATCAGCAAGTTGCATCCCGACTGGACGAGCAGCTTTCTGAATGTGCGCGAGACTCGTTTGTGCAACAGCAGGAACAGGCACCCCCCGCTGGGGGGAGTAAACGTGGGTCAGCTGTGAAGTTCTGTCCCTGTGGGTCACACTTGGCTGGCAGTTCCCAGAGCAGTAGAATGAAAAGACTCTTCAGAGTGCTTTCCCTGTGAGTGTCTGGCTGTGCAAGAGACAAGCGCACGCGTTGTGAAGTCTGCTCTGTTCTTTAATGCCTTTTCAGTAAACGGGCATTCTTCAATAGCAGCGTGGGGAGGAGCTGGTGATAGGAAGCCAGCTTAATCCCCCAAACAGAGAACAAAATAAAACAAAACCCTATTTGCAAAACCATTTCTCTGTCATCTTTTTTTTTGTGTGTGTTTGCTGCAAGACTTGCAAACATTAATTACAATTTGAAAGAGACTGAGGTTTAAACGTGGCAGGTCAATGTTTCTGAAAAAAAACTAAACATTTTAATCAGAGCAATGCTTTTATATTCTTCACAAATGTTGTAATTATTTATTTTGTTCTTGAAAAAATATAGATAACAGCATAAAAGCAGTGAAAAACAAACAGTACTTTTGAAAAAAAACATCTAAAATAATAAATTGCATACATTTGTATTTTCTTCAAATTAATTTCTTCTTGGTTTTAATATCTATTAAAAGTAGAAAGAAAATTAACTCAAACCCCACTGCCTTCACACTGCAGCCCAGCACTTTCTTTATCTAACCACTGAGCTCCTCAAACCCCACTGCCTTCACACTGCAGCCCAGCGCTTTCTTTATCTAACCACTGAGCTCCTCAAACCCCACTGCCTTCACACTGCAGCCCAGCGCTTTCTTTATCTAACCCTTGAGCTCCTCAAACCCCACTGCCTTCATACTGCAGCCCAGCGCTTTCTTTATCTAACCACTGAGCTCCTCAAACCCCACTGCCTTCACACTGCAGCCCAGCGCTTTCTTTATCTAACCACTGAGCTCCTCAAACCCCACTGCCTTCACAC
Source organism: Acipenser ruthenus (assembly GCF_902713425.1). Classification (NCBI taxonomy): domain Eukaryota; kingdom Metazoa; phylum Chordata; class Actinopteri; order Acipenseriformes; family Acipenseridae; genus Acipenser; species Acipenser ruthenus. The sequence continues at coordinate 28,188,545 of NC_081213.1, forward strand.
TGCAGCCCAGCGCTTTCTTTATCTAACCACTGAGCTCCTCAAACCCCACTGCCTTCACACTGCAGCCCAGCGCTTTCTTTATCTAACCACTGAGCTCCTCAAACCCCACTGCCTTCACACTGCAGCCCAGCGCTTTCTTTATCTAACCACTGAGCTCCTCAAACCCCACTGCCTTCACACTGCAGCCCAGCGCTTTCTTTATCTAACCACTGAGCTCCTCAAACCCCACTGCCTTCACACTGCAGCCCAGCGCTTTCTTTATCTAACCACTAACCACCGGCGATCTGATTCAAACATTCAAAATCCTAAAATGTATAGACAATGTCGACCCAGGGGACTTCTTTGACCTGAAAAAAGAAACAAGGACCAGGGGTCACAAATGGAGATTAGATAAAGGGGCATTCAGAACAGAAAATAGGAGGCACTTTTTTACACAGAGAATTGTGAGGGTCTGGAACCAACTCCCCAGTAATGTTGTTAAAGCTGACACCCTGGGATCCTTCAAGAAGCTGCTTGATGAGATTCTGGGATCAATAAGCTACTAACAACCAAACGAGCAAGATGGGCTGAATGGCCTCCTCTCGTTTGTAAACTTTCTTATGTTCTTATGTTCTTACACTGCAGCCCGGTGCTTCATTTCCAACTGTGTGTCCTGTCATTGTGGTTTCTGTACTGCACTTAAAATAATTAGGGTTAACTATGTCAACTCCTTGTAAGACTTTAAATACACACACACACACACACACACACACAGATTAGTGCATTCACATTAGAGAGAGGGAAACAGAGAAAAGGGAGAGGGATGGAGAGACACCCCTGCCCCCCTCCTTCTCTCCCATGACCCGCAGTTGTTCGTCCCCTCCAGGCTACAATAAGTGTCTGGTGCCAGGCTGGCCTTGCCTGGGAGATGTTTGGGGATGAGTGGGGGGTCAGGGTCTGCACAGGGTCTGCACAGTGGCTGCTCTGTGCAGGGCTTGGAGGAGACAGTCAAAGGTTCACTCTCAACCCAAACCGGCTCCTCTTCAAAGGGCGGCCCTGTGGGGGGGTCCTGTGTGAAGTCACGCCGGGATTATCTCTGGGCCTGATTCAGAAAAGCACTTTTAATAAGCCCTGCAGCTGCGTATGCAAAAATAACACATGCACACACACACACACACACATGCACGCACGCACGCACACACACACACACACGCACTTACACACACACACACACACACGCACGCATGCACACGCACACACACACACGCACACACCCACAAGCACACACTTACACACACACGCACGCACACACTTACACACACGCACACACAGAGTAAAGGGGTGAGATGCGGACACTCACAAATAAGTGAAGTAGGAAGAAGACGTTTTTTTAAATATTGCGGTAATACTATAATAAACCAGAGGGACATGATTTCAAAGTGTTCCAGATTCTGAATGAATTTGTAATTCATTTCAAGTTATAATGACAGTGTAGAAACGACACGGCGATAAAGACGGTGTTTCATGGATCTGATGCTACCCCCTGGATCCCTCCAACAGGGCTTAACCGGGAAACTGAAATGATCAAACAAAACAACCAAACAGCAGGGAAGAGGAGAGAGCGAGAGACAGGAGGGAGAGAACTGTGTGTGGGAACAAGCACAGACGTTGGCGATACCTGCATAACTGGGCATGCCAATAACAGTCTCTGACTTTGAATTCAATTGAATTATGAGAATAAGGGAGGGAGGGATGAGTGGGGAGTGCATGCGCGTGTCTGTTTGAAGTGTTGAGGGAGAATGGGGTGGCGAGGTCAAGGCAGGGTCAGCCCCTCTTTCCACACTGCTAGAAATAACCACTCAAACATGTCCAGCCTTTCACAGCACAAGTGTTGTTTATCTGACCTCTGATCCACTAACGAAATCAATCTGCGCAATATCACACTCACACACACAGAGCCCACACAGAGCCCTGCATTGGTACACATGCACTTTGCATTGACTTTCACTTGTCGCAGACTTACTGGTGTCCAAAGTATGGTTTAAATAAACCTGAAAATGTGGGGCTTAAATACTAAATTCTTCTTTTATTAGTTTTGTTACAGTGCTTTTGAACGTAACCTAGTGAGAGCACACACACACACACGCACACACACACACACGTTTGCATTCCTATATTTGTGGGGACTTCTCATTGACTCTCACTATATTTTGATTTACTATTTCTAACTCTAGTCAGACAAAACTCCACACAGGGTGAAAGTCGACAACAAACTAAATATTTTGGCACTTTTTCATTTTTTAAAGGCATATTTAGTTCTTAAAAACATGTTTTACAAAGTGGGGACGTCCTATCTTTGTCTGCACATTGATAGTAATACCTGCTCACGCGCACACACACACACACACACACACAGACACACACACACAGAGCGTGCATCCTGTAAAGAATGTCCAGTGAGAAGTTTCAGCAAAATCGGATGAGCTCTCCCAAGATAGAGCCTGAATCAGTCCAATCGGTCACCATGACCTAGACTGTAACCCCCTGGAGGTCTTACACTGAGGAATGCCAGTAGAGTGATGAAGTGTGACCTATAATAACGCTATCATAAAATAACATACATGCCAGGGCGCCTGCCCCCAGGGAGAGGCATCATGGCAGGGGTAATAAAACAGAGATGCAGTTAACCATCTTAATCTCCGGAAAGAATTCCACTACAACTTCCCAGGAATGTCAGGAGGCAGATGATTTAAAGTGCAAGAAAAAGATGACAAACAAACAAACAAACAAACAAACAAACAAGCTACATTAACAGGCTGCTTGAGAGACTAGCAAATACAAAGCATATGATTGCTATCGAAATGAATTCGGACAGTCGCTTCTGTTTCTTATGGGATACAATTGTTTTCACACTAATAGAACTTCATGTTAATAAGTGAGCCCGTCTAGTACGATATAGCACTGTTTTCTGACTAATAATTAGGCAAAAGGCAGCCATTTCATCCAGTAGTATTTCAGGGGGACAGGTTAATGGTTACACACTGGTGTACCTGTTGTACTTAGAGAGGAGGCAGGTGCGAGAGACATCAGGGGTGTTTTAAAAAGCCACCAGGATGAAACAGAAAATGATACACAAAGTATATACAAGAAGAAGAAGAGTTTGACTTCCTGTGCAACAAGTAATTATGCCCACCCAAAGTGTGTTGTTTGTGGAGGGTCCTATTACAGTACGTGTAACACAGGAAGCAAGAGAACGGGGAGAGGAAGGTCAGAAAGAACTTAACTGCCGATAAATCCGAGTACGAGTATCAGCACAGCCCGAGGTAGGGTTAGGGTTATAGCCAACCAAGGCTGGGCTGAGAGAGCTCTCTCTCCAGCTCCGATCATTAACAACACCCACAGGAGAGTGGATGAGAGCACAGGAACCTGCCTGGATTCCTGGCCGATTCCTCAACCACATCCTGACCAGAGTACGAGCCGGAGGGAGAAGGGGGAGAAGGGACAGAAATAACAATCAAGAGCGGGAGGGCAGGGCATTAATCACACCCATGCCCAGGACACTGTCCACACTGACCGGAACACAAACAAGCAATCTGCACAGCGCCCAGGACACTGTCCACACTGACCAGAACACAAACAAGCAATCTGCACAGCGCCCAGGACACTGTCCACACTGACCAAAACACAAACAAGCACTCTGCACAGCGCCCAGGACACTGTCCACACTGACCAGAACACAAACAAGCAATCTGCACAGCGCCCAGGACACTGTCCACACTGACCGGAACACAAACAAGCAATCTGCACAGCGCCCAGGACACTGTCCACACTGACCAGAACACAAACAAGCAATCTGCACAGCGCCCAGGACACTGTCCACACTGACCAAAACACAAACAAGCAATCTGCACAGCGCCCAGGACACTGTCCACACTGACCAAAACACAAACAAGCAATCTGCACAGCGCCCAGGACACTGTCCACACTGACCGGAACACAAACAAGCAATCTGCACAGCGCCCAGGACGCTGTCCACACTGACCGGAACACAAACAAGCAATCTGCACAGCGCCCAGGACACTGTCCACACTGACCGGAACACAAACAAGCAATCTGCACAGCGCCCAGGACACTGTCCACACTGACCAGAACACAAACAAGCAATCTGCACAGCGCCCAGGACGCTGTCCACACTGACCAGAACACAAACAAGCAATCTGCACAGCGCCCAGGACACTGTCCACACTGACCAGAACACAAACAAGCAATCTGCACAGCGCCCAGGACGCTGTCCACACTGACCAGAACACAAACAAGCAATCTGCACAGCACCCAGGACACTGTCCACACTGACCAAAACACAAACAAGCAATCTGCACAGCGCCCAGGACACTGTCCACACTGACCAAAACACAAACAAGCAATCTGCACAGCCATGCCCAGGACACTGTCCACACTGACCAAAACACAAACAAGCAATCTGCACAGCGCCCAGGACACTGTCCACACTGACCGGAACACAACCAAGCAATCTGCACAGCGCCCAGGACACTGTCCACCGTCCCTGCGCTCACTCACCTGGGATTCAGATCTTCATTTTGCCACTCTGCCCAAAGCCCCCCTCGATGACCCCGCGCTCCCCCGTCGACAGTGTGACCTTTAACCCCACGAACAGCTGGATGTTGGTCTCCTTCTTGAAAAGGTTTCGTCCAATCACAGTGTAGTCGTCTGCCACCTGGAAGCCAGCCAGACAAACAGAGAGAAGAGTATAAGAAAAACTGCAAAACAAGAGGAGGCCATTCGGCCCATCTAAGCTCGCCTGGTGCCACGTAGTTGATTCATCTCAAAACTGTGTCAAGTTGGATATTAAAGGATCCCAGTGATTCAGCATCAACAGCATGGCTAGGTAACCTTGATAACCCATTCCATACTCTCACCACTCTGTGTGAAGAAGTGTCTCCTTCCCTCTGTCGCCACTTAATTTCCAACTGTGGTTCTCTGGTCCTCTTTTCTGTGCTGCACTAAAAGTACTGGCTAGACACTCAGAGAGTGGAGATACCAGAGTTGGTTGTTAAACTCATCTAAGCTCATCCGATTCCTAGTTGATTCATCTCAAAACGTTGTCAAGTTGGATCTTAAAGGATCTCCGTGATTCTGGTTATTATAATTTATTTATAATTTCTGGTTATTATAAGTGTCCTCCACTGATATTTCTAATTATGGCTATAAGGTTTCTGACTAGTCCTGACAAAGTGAAGTAGATGAACTTAGGTTCTGACATTTTTAGTTTTTGTCTTCTTAGGTTTCATATAGTTTTTTTTGGAATTTGGTGTGTTTGAATGTATGATAAAGAGTCTTTTTATTTGTTTTTAAATGAATCATCAGAAAACGTCTGAGCTGAGTGAAGAATGCCTGGCACGGCTTCAAATGCAGCACAGTCCCTTCATCAGATCGCTTGCATTTCTGCCAGGCTGCTTTTGTTGTTGTTTGTTTGTTCTTGATATTATCGTGTAATCTGGAACTCGCCCACACTTGCTCCAGGTCTGCACTGATAAAATGAGTCTCCACTGTCTCTCTCTCTCTGTCTGTCTCTCTCTCTTACTGACGAATATCCTGCTTTCAAACTTTGCAATAAACACAACGATAAGCAAAACATTCACAAACAGAAAGAAAGAAAGCTCGCTCCCTGAATGTCATGTAGCTAAAATAGAACAGATTAGTTTTGCAATGACTTAAATAAACAGAGATCAGGCCTGACCCTGCTGCTGCTTTGCTTACTGAGATCTGAGCAGATCCCAATCCTGGAAGAAGCAGTACTGACCAGGCATGCTATAAAGCAGGAACAGGCTTCCTGGGAGGCAAAGGTGTTCTTTTAAGCAAAGTTCCTGTTCCTTTAGCCGGAGCATTTCCAATGGGAAAAATCTGTTTCCCCACAAGAGAGTTCTCTTAGGAGGTGTTCCTATACGCGGAGACTACTGTACAGGGCACCTTGTTTTACAGTGAAAATACAGCTTCACCAGGGTCAGGGTCAGTTCCTGTTTTTCAGTTCTTCAAAGGAATTGGAATTGATATTTTAGAGACATAATAACTGATGATTCTTCAACTGCTTCCATTTGAAGTCAATTTAACTGATTAACAGGGACTTCAGCGCTAGTAATTTGTTGCCATGCTGAGAAGCTCGTTTTAACAGAGCACTGCTAATTGCTATTTTGATTGACGACGTGTTGGAATCGAATTAAAGGGAATTGGGATTGGGAATTGATTTTAAAAAGGACTTGGAACTGAACCCTGGTTAGAAGATGTGCTTCTTCCAAACCTGCACACTGTAGACCTGAGAGCGCCCTGCAGGGAGCGTTCAGCACATTCTTCAGAGCTCCAGGTTAGTCACAGCCCCCAGAGTGTCTGAGCGATACTGCTGATTAGGAAGTCAGTTGTGGGCATTCCTGCTGCACCCAGGTGTGACCAAACAACGCCATTCCCAGACGGGCGACCAGGTAAGGCATGCCACCCTGGCGTCGGCGTGTTTACATGCGTGTACAATACCCCCGGCACGCAACGCACCGAGAGAGGGCACAGCGCCACATTCCACATGCAAACAAACAAGCACTCCCTCACAGGCAATCACACACTCACAAACCAAGTCTCTGCTGCTGTTTCAAAGCCATACAGGTATTGGGGTATGTTTTGCATCCTTAAAAATGTTTTCCACAGTAGAGGCATAGCAAAGTGTACTGAAGTACAGTGAAAGCATGGTAAAGCATAGGCATGCATTGTAAAGCACAGAGAGGTATGGCAAACCCTGGCAAATGCACAGTACATGGGGACACTGCAATAACACTGTGCTCATTTACTCCAGTCAACTTTTATAAGGGCTACTGGAGTATATGCTTAGTTTAAAAAAAAGGTAACACTTTTAAATAAAGGCTGCAAATTCCTATTAATTGAGTTTCATAGGAATTGTATGGGAGTTTTTTAAAATGGGCACAAATTCATAATGAACTCAAGTGGATCACCACAGGAACAGCAGCTAATGCATTGGAATTCAGAGGAATTTGCAGCCATTATTTTAAAGCGTAACCAGAAATAAATCATCTAAATTGAACCTGAAAGCAGTACAATAAAAAACCTGCACCCCTAAACCATTAGCTGGGAAGCCCAGTCCAGGCCAGCCTACCCTCTCCACCTGCCCCTCCTTGTGCTTGCTCTTGTAGACTCGGAGCCGAGGCAGAGAGCACTCAGGGTAGTTCTTTTCCTCAAAGCCCTCCAGCAGCACTCCGTGGAAAGCCAGCCGGCAGGTGTTGCTGTGGATATCCGTGTCCAGCTTGGAGCCAATCACCAGGCAGAGCCGGGGGCATGTGACCGGCTTCTCAAACTCCAACAGGGCCCACTGCTTCTCGTCCTGCTGCTTGGGGGCGGCGGGTTTCCCGTCGCTGTCCCCGCCCTCCTGCCTGGGCTGGCCAATCAGGTACTCCTCTTGGTAGAGATACTCCCTCTCAAACTGAAAAGGGGCGGGGTCCTCCCCAGTGGAGGGGGCGGGGTCTGGCTCTGTGCGGGGTTCCGAGGGGGCGTGTCTGAAGAAAGTGACCCGCCCCATGACGGTCTCGTGCCCCACAGTGATGTGAAACTTGCTCCTGGTGTGCAGCGCTCCCTTGAAGTAGGCTATCTTTCTGATAGAGATGACGGCTGCGTAGATGGTGCGGAGCGATTCAGGGGTGCACACCAGCCCCCTCTCCAGCTGCTTGGGGTCAAATTGGGTCACGCACACCCCCACACGGTCCCCCTGCATGGCCGAGCTAACCGCCTTGTGGAACATCTGCATGGACTTCACCTTGCGGGTCACCTGAAGGATCACAATAAAAATACAAGCATTCAGTGTGTTAATAAAGAAAGCATCGCAGTCAGTGTGGGCAGTGTAACGGTATGAGCCAGCTCCAGTGCTTGCAGGGATGGGAATAAGACTCCCACTGCATAGCGGTTTGAACCGTTCCTGCTTTTACAATGAGTTTAATAAGACACCCCTGAGCTTGTTACACACACACTGGGGCTAATCAAGCTCTTAGTAAAACCTGGAACAGGTGAAACTGCTATGCAATAGGAGTCTTATTCAAGCTGTTGTTTTAAAAATCCTAGAAAAATAAATCCTAGAAAAACTACAAATGTTCCAGCTTAACAGGTCTATTTAACTGTGACACGCACCCGGGGTATCTTCAAGCTGAAAAAAGATTCTTAACAACGTTAAATCATTCCCCAGCCCCCGGCCCTTTAAAAAGTTACCTCTAATTGTGTTATTGGAAACCTAATTCTGTTGGTTAGTGCTGCTAATTGAGCTTGGCACCAGAGCACAGTTACCGCTAGGCTGCCTTGCGGATCCTGTCTGCACCGTTTCCCAGGACAGCCCTGAGAACAAGATGCTCCTCCGCCATCTCAAAGCTCAGCTCCCTTAGAAAGACTTCGCAACAGTAAAAGCACAGCAAAGTGTAATAAAGCACGCTGAAGCACTGGAGTAAAGCCTAGAGAGGTATGGTAAAGCACATCAAAAATTCAAACTTGATATAAGTTTTACTCTGTGGGGAACAGCTAATGTGCAAACTTGCCATGTAATCTAGATGGTAAATCACAGAGAAGTACAGCACAGCATGGTAAAAAAAAAAACAAGAAAAGACTACAAACAACATAAATGCATGGTACTGAACGTGCAGAATGCACTGTGCAAGTGTAATCTACTGAGAAGGAGTTGCTGAAATCTGTGCCACTGAAAGCAGATACTGTGCCTGTCATGAATGCATGGAAGGATCTGGAGCTCCATTTACCAAATTAAAAAAGCAAAGCTGGCAGGCAGGCAGGCAGACGAATCAAGGCTGAGCGTGGGGAGAGATTAGCGCTGTGTCGTTCGAGGAGCCGCCGTTTCCTTGGAGAGGGATTAACTGATCCAACCCAGGCGCCCCCGGGCTCACCTTTACAATTCCACAGCGGGGTCAAGGGTCACGACCTCCACAGCCCTCGCAGGAGGGTAACGGGGTGGACTGGTTTGTGACAGCGTGCCGCGGGGGGGGCAGGTAAGTACCTTGGTAGTTTCAACAGGTGGAGAATGAAGGACAGGGTGTTAGGAGACACTTCTTTACACAGAGAGTGGTGGGGCGTTGATGCTGAATCATTGGGACACTTGGGTTCATCGGGTGAATAACTAAAGACCTTGAATCCTACCTTTTAACTGCAAGCTATCTTAAACTTGAGATCCTTAAACGAGCTCTCGTACTGCACCACCTTCCTAACAAAGTGAGGCTCTCAGCGTGAATGGTAAGAAAGCTAGTGTACACTCACTCACTCACACACACACTCTCACTCACCTCACACTCACACTCACTCTAACTCTCACACTCGCCCACACACTGGCTCACTCTCTCACTCACTCACTCACTCACACACTCAACAAGACGTTATTAAGTTGTTTCTGGATTCAAGGGTATCTTTGTCTATCAGAGTGGATTTTGGTTACTGTAGCAACAGGTTCTAATTATACCAGATCACCTGCTTATATCAGGTTGTTTTTTTTTTGTTCATTCCAGCTTCTAAACACTCCTTTCTCAGCTCTCCTGCAGCTTAATAATAATGAGCACTAGTCTACACACTGCATTCTCAGCTCTCCAGCGCTGTCATTACCAGCACCTTAATAATAATGAGCACTAGTCTACACACTGCATTCTCAGCTCTCCAGCGCTGTCATTACCAGCACCTTAATAATAATGAGCACTAGTCTACACACTGCATTCTCAGCTCTGCAGCGCTGTCATTACCAGCACCTTAATAATAATGAGCACTAGTCTACACACTCCATTCTCAGCTCTGCAGCGCTGTCATTACCAGCACCTTAATAATAATGAGCACTAGTCTACACACTCCATTCTCAGCTCTGCAGTGCTGTCATTACCAGCACCTTAATAATAATGAGCACTAGTCTACACACTGCATTCTCAGCTCTGCAGTGCTGTAATAAGGGTGTGTGTGTGTGTGTGTACAGTGTGCTTGTCAGCGAGTGTCTCAGTGTGTGTGTGTGTGTGTGTGCGTGCGCGTGCGTGTGCTTGTCAGCGACTGTCTGTGTGTTGCACAGAGTCTGGCTTGTATTAGCAGGAAGCGCTTAGCTGCCCCCCCCCCCCCCCCCTCCGAGTAAACTCCTGAACTTCCGTCCAATCACAGGCCAGCTCTGGCTGCCACAGTCCCGCTTAGGAACAAATTGCTGTGATCTAATTAGCACTGCAGAGAAGACAATCACACGCACACGCACACAGGAAAGATTTCTCTATAAGTACCTGGCATACAATCCACAAGAAATCCCATTTTAAAGAGCTGCTTTTTTCCTGGATTTCTAAATGAAAGTCCTTTTCCGGAAACTTTTCCAGAGCCGCTGCCAATGCCAGTGCCCAGCGCGGTTTATTAATTTCGTTTTGAAAATGTTTCTGCAGGAAGGGGAGCTTCTCTTTCAGGAGGCATTCTCTTTGAATGGGGAGGGAGCACTTCCGTTAAGCTCAGGAATCACACTCAGGGACTCCACAGGGATAATCATTTTTTGTTTTTTATTTTTTGTTTCCCACCATTAGTTGCAGTAATCGCTCCCAGATGCTGGGGGTGAGGGTGGGGGGGGGGTGTAGTGAAGAGTCGAGCCATGCCCCCTCCCTGGAGAGGCGAGTGTGTTTATTCTGTATGTTGTTTAGATGAACTCTCGCCAGCCTGGCCAGGGCACAGGGTCAGCACTGTCCAGACTCGTTAGCAGAGCTTGGACACGATGTCACTGCGACAGGACCCACCGGTCACAAGGGTCACCCAGGGATCAGCAGGGTTTTTTGGGGGGTTTATGAAAGTTTGTAAAGAGGACGCGGTGCAGCGCATAACACTCCCCAGTACTCGCTCCACCCACAAACCACGTACGATATCTAAAGAGCGCTGCGATTGGTGTATTGCAAAGGGATGTCGCTGAATTGACCTATTACAATGCTTTTCACTGGCTCTTCAGAGACACCTTTCACTCTGCAGTCTCCTGGTTCAGCTTTTCACATTTCCCTCATGTGTTTGTAACTTTACCTCAATCACCAAACCAAGACAGAATATCTTTATTACACGCAAAACCATTAACAACACCTTCAAAGGGCTGCTTCATATCACATCCACTAACTGCTTCTGAAAGGTACCCCTGAAGTCTGATTGTGGGGAAGTGAGGAGGGGAAGCATATGTGTCACAGTGTGGGTACGAGACATTGAGAGCGTCACTGTGTGGGTACGAGACAGCGAGAGCGTCCCTGTGTGGGTACGAGACAGCGAGAGCGTCGCTGTGTGGGTACGAGACAGCGAGAGCGTCGCTGTGTGGGTACGAGACAGCGAGAGCGTCGCTGTGTGGGTACGGGACAGCGAGAGCGTCGCTGTGTGGGTACGAGACAGTGAGAGGTGGGAGAGTTACCTTGAGTGCAGGAATCTCAATGCTGTCGTTGATGGAGACTGCCCCCTGCAGCACAGTGCCTGTCATCACAGTCCCCTGGCCCCGGATTGAGAAGCAGTGATCCACAGCCATCAGGAAGGGCCCTGAGGGGTCTCTGCGAGGGAGGTAGGTCTGGGCCTTTAGCAGCTGGGGAGGGGGATCAGTGAAAACAACCTTCAGTGGATGTGGCTGGGTTTTCTGCATGGAACTCATTGCAAAGTATTTTAACAGGCTAAAAAGATCATCACAAATTGAAAAACTTGGACCCAATTATTGTCTAAAGTATTTTTTTTTGTTACAATGTTATAAAATTAACATCAACAACAACAACAAAAAAATAGAAATTAAAAAAATGTAAATGGTAGAAAGCTAAAGTCATCTTGTTTTAAAATAATAAATAAAATAGGAGGGCCTATAGAGTCTTTTACACCCCCAACTTCTAGATTTACCTCAATCAGTTCAGGCACCCCCTGGGCCACCTCTGTGTCAGGAGCCTCAGGACCCCCAGGCTTCGCAGCCACCGGGATGATGGGACAGCCATGGAACCTGGCGGGGTTTCATAAATAAATATAAAATATATAGCTAAGAGCCTCTGTGACGTCATTCCACAGAGCCGTGTGCGGACGCGCTTTCTGTTCAGGGGAAATGCCCTCTACAGATCCTGCGTACACCTGTACACACTCTATACTCACGCTGTGATTATGCATTTGTGAGCCCCATGCAGACACACTGTCACCAGACCGGGTCTCATGACTGCTGATCTTCCAGCCAGTGCTTCAGTCACTGTAGCCATCAAAGGCTAACCCATTGTGCACACTCAGAAAGTGTACTGCTTGCTGCCTGCAGCCACCCGGGGGCCTTGTGGATCAGAAAGGAGAAGAAATTGGCTGTGATTCGGTCTTGTGATCAACCACAAGACAATGATCGACCACAGCCCAGAACGCTGAAGAAGACGGGGGCAGTTCATGCCAGCACACCCTCTCTCTCACACAGGGCAGCGGGAGGCTCTGCTTTGTAAATACAGTAATATACATTGTGTGTGTGTGCCAGTGTGTGTATCAGTGTGTGTGTGTCAGTGTGTGTGTGTGTGTGTGTCAGTGTATGTGTATCAGTGTGTGTGTGTATCACTGTGTGTGTATCAGTGTGTGTGTGTCAGTGTGTGTGTGTGTGTCAGTGTGTGTGTGTCAGTGTGTGTGGTCGTGTCAGTGCAGTGCTGTACCTGGTGTTCTCCAGTGTCTTGTGCAGTCTCTTGCTCATCTTGTCGATAGTGAATGACAGTGTGTGTGTGTCAGTGTGCGTGGTCGTGTCAGTGCTGTGCTGTACCTGGTGTTCTCCAGTGTCTTGTGCAGTCTCTTGCTCATCTTGTCGATAGTGAATGACAGTGTGTGTGTGTCAGTGTGCGTGGTCGTGTCAGTGCTGTGCTGTACCTGGTGTTCTCCAGTGTCTTGTGCAGTCTCTTGCTCATCTTGTCGATAGTGAATGACAGTGTGTGTGTGTCAGTGTGCATGGTCGTGTCAGTGCTGTGCTGTACCTGGTGTTCTCCAGTGTCTTGTGCAGTCTCTTGCTCATCTTGTCGATAGTGAATGACAGTGTGTGTGTGTCAGTGTGCGTGGTCGTGTCAGTGCTGTGCTGTACCTGGTGTTCTCCAGTGTCTTGTGCAGTCTCTTGCTCATCTTGTCGATAGTGAATGACAGTGTGTGTGTGTCAGTGTGCGTGGTCGTGTCAGTGCTGTGCTGTACCTGGTGTTCTCCAGTGTCTTGTGCAGTCTCTTGCTCATCTTGTCGATAGTGAATGACAGTGTGTGTGTGTCAGTGTGCGTGGTCGTGTCAGTGCTGTGCTGTACCTGGTGTTCTCCAGTGTCTTGTGCAGTCTCTTGCTCATCTTGTCGATAGTGAATGACAGTGTGTGTGTGTCAGTGTGCGTGGTCGTGTCAGTGCTGTGCTGTACCTGGTGTTCTCCAGTGTCTTGTGCAGTCTCTTGCTCATCTTGTCGATAGTGAATGACAGTGTGTGTGTGTCAGTGCTGTGCTGTACCTGGTGTTCTCCAGTGTCTTGTGCAGTCTCTTGCTCATCTTGTCGATAGTGAATGACAGTGTGTGTGTGTCAGTGTGCGTGGTCGTGTCAGTGCTGTGCTGTACCTGGTGTTCTCCAGTGTCTTGTGCAGTCTCTTGCTCATCTTGTCGATAGTGAATGACAGTGTGTGTGTGTCAGTGTGCATGGTCGTGTCAGTGCTGTGCTGTACCTGGTGTTCTCCAGTGTCTTGTGCAGTCTCTTGCTCATCTTGTCGATAGTGAATGACAGTGTGTGTGTGTCAGTGTGCATGGTCGTGTCAGTGCTGTGCTGTACCTGGTGTTCTCCAGTGTCTTGTGCAGTCTCTTGCTCATCTTGTCGATAGTGAATGACAGTGTGTGTGTGTCAGTGTGCGTGGTCGTGTCAGTGCTGTGCTGTACCTGGTGTTCTCCAGTGTCTTGTGCAGTCTCTTGCTCATCTTGTCGATAGTGAATGACAGTGTGTGTGTGTCAGTGTGCGTGGTCGTGTCAGTGCTGTGCTGTACCTGGTGTTCTCCAGTGTCTTGTGCAGTCTCTTGCTCATCTTGTCGATAGTGAATGGCAGTGTGTGTGTGTCAGTGTGCGTGGTCGTGTCAGTGCTGTGCTGTACCTGGTGTTCTCCAGTGTCTTGTGCAGTCTCTTGCTCATCTTGTCGATAGTGAATGACAGTGTGTGTGTGTCAGTGTGCGTGGTCTTGTCAGTGCTGTGCTGTACCTGGTGTTCTCCAGTGTCTTGTGCAGTCTCTTGCTCATCTTGTCGATAGTGAATGGCAGTGTGTGTGTGTCAGTGTGCGTGGTCGTGTCAGTGCTGTGCTGTACCTGGTGTTCTCCAGTGTCTTGTGCAGTCTCTTGCTCATCTTGTCGATAGTGAATGACAGTGTGTGTGTGTCAGTGTGCGTGGTCTTGTCAGTGCTGTGCTGTACCTGGTGTTCTCCAGTGTCTTGTGCAGTCTCTTGCTCATCTTGTCGATAGTGAATGGCAGTGTGTGTGTGTCAGTGTGCGTGGTCGTGTCAGTGCTGTGCTGTACCTGGTGTTCTCCAGTGTCTTGTGCAGTCTCTTGCTCATCTTGTCGATAGTGAATGGCAGTGTGTGTGTGTCAGTGTGCGTGGTCGTGTCAGTGCTGTGCTGTACCTGGTGTTCTCCAGTGTCTTGTGCAGTCTCTTGCTCATCTTGTCGATAGTGAATGACAGTGTGTGTGTGTCAGTGTGCGTGGTCGTGTCAGTGCTGTGCTGTACCTGGTGTTCTCCAGTGTCTTGTGCAGTCTCTTGCTCATCTTGTCGATAGTGAATGACAGTGTGTGTGTGTCAGTGTGTGTGGTCGTGTCAGTGCAGTGCTGTACCTGGTGTTCTCCAGTGTCTTGTGCAGTCTCTTGCTCATCTTGTCGATAGTGAATGACAGTGTGTGTGTGTCAGTGTGCGTGGTCGTGTCAGTGCTGTGCTGTACCTGGTGTTCTCCAGTGTCTTGTGCAGTCTCTTGCTCATCTTGTCGATAGTGAATGACAGTGTGTGTGTGTCAGTGTGCGTGGTCTTGTCAGTGCTGTGCTGTACCTGGTGTTCTCCAGTGTCTTGTGCAGTCTCTTGCTCATCTTGTCGATAGTGAATGACAGTGTGTGTGTGTCAGTGTGCGTGGTCGTGTCAGTGCTGTGCTGTACCTGGTGTTCTCCAGTGTCTTGTGCAGTCTCTTGCTCATCTTGTCGATAGTGAATGACAGTGTGTGTGTGTCAGTGTGCGTGGTCTTGTCAGTGCTGTGCTGTACCTGGTGTTCTCCAGTGTCTTGTGCAGTCTCTTGCTCATCTTGTCGATAGTGAATGACAGTGTGTGTGTGTCAGTGCTGTGCTGTACCTGGTGTTCTCCAGTGTCTTGTGCAGTCTCTTGCTCATCTTGTCGATAGTGAATGACAGTGTGTGTGTGTCAGTGTGCGTGGTCTTGTCAGTGCTGTGCTGTACCTGGTGTTCTCCAGTGTCTTGTGCAGTCTCTTGCTCATCTTGTCGATAGTGAATGACAGTGTGTGTGTGTCAGTGTGCGTGGTCGTGTCAGTGCTGTGCTGTACCTGGTGTTCTCCAGTGTCTTGTGCAGTCTCTTGCTCATCTTGTCGATAGTGAATGACAGTGTGTGTGTGTCAGTGTGCGTGGTCGTGTCAGTGCTGTGCTGTACCTGGTGTTCTCCAGTGTCTTGTGCAGTCTCTTGCTCATCTTGTCGATAGTGAATGACAGTGTGTGTGTGTCAGTGTGCGTGGTCTTGTCAGTGCTGTGCTGTACCTGGTGTTCTCCAGTGTCTTGTGCAGTCTCTTGCTCATCTTGTCGATAGTGAATGACAGTGTGTGTGTGTCAGTGTGCGTGGTCGTGTCAGTGCTGTGCTGTACCTGGTGTTCTCCAGTGTCTTGTGCAGTCTCTTGCTCATCTTGTCGATAGTGAATGACAGTGTGTGTGTGTCAGTGTGCGTGGTCGTGTCAGTGCTGTGCTGTACCTGGTGTTCTCCAGTGTCTTGTGCAGTCTCTTGCTCATCTTGTCGATAGTGAATGACAGTGTGTGTGTGTCAGTGTGCGTGGTCGTGTCAGTGCTGTGCTGTACCTGGTGTTCTCCAGTGTCTTGTGCAGTCTCTTGCTCATCTTGTCGATAGTGAATGACAGTGTGTGTGTGTCAGTGTGCGTGGTCGTGTCAGTGCTGTGCTGTACCTGGTGTTCTCCAGTGTCTTGTGCAGTCTCTTGCTCATCTTGTCGATAGTGAATGACAGTGTGTGTGTGTCAGTGTGCATGGTCGTGTCAGTGCTGTGCTGTACCTGGTGTTCTCCAGTGTCTTGTGCAGTCTCTTGCTCATCTTGTCGATAGTGAATGACAGTGTGTGTGTGTCAGTGTGCGTGGTCGTGTCAGTGCTGTGCTGTACCTGGTGTTCTCCAGTGTCTTGTGCAGTCTCTTGCTCATCTTGTCGATGGCTCCCTGCCTCTTGGCCGCTGGCAGCAGGTCAGTCTTGTTGAGGACGACCACCATGCGAGGGCAGGCCATCTCCCCGATGACCAGGCACTCCGCCGTCTGGGTCTGCACCCCCTTCATTACGTCCACCACCAGCAGCATCAGGTCAATGATCTGGGCACCTGGGGGGCACAGTGAGGTCGTTAGTCACAAAGCTGAACGAAGGGCTGCCATGCGCCTCACCTGCTGCTGTATGCACTACAGTCTGGAGCGCACTGCAGGGAGTCACGCAGGGAGCCTGGGTTCAATCTCACACTGGATTTCCTCACATATACACCATGGGCTCCTGACACCTGCAGTGAACTCAGGAGACACCCATTCAATATACAGGGGAGCATGAGAAATGTTTAATAATAATAGAAATATTGTCCAAATGTTGACCTTTTCCCTCGTGGACACTGTTGGCACGTCAACATAAGTTTTTTTATTTTTAATTTTTTTTATAAGTTTTTTTTTTATTTTGGTTCATAAAAGCCATCACATCCTTCCAACCAGCAGGAACGGAGAGACAGACAGAGAGAAAGACAGAGAGAGAGAGAGACAGACAGACACACAGACAGACAGACAGACACAGCCTCCCTGTAAGAAAGCCCCTGAGATGTAACTCAGGGGCGGATCTGTAGTGCTGTGCTGTATAAATATCTTGGAGTATGAAAATAATCAAGGTCTGGTTTACAGCTTTTACATTTCCGATTTCCGAGGCTATCCGGGAGGAGGGAAGGAGGATTGGGGGGGGGGGAGAAATCACAGTTTACATTAAGAACCCAGGACAAAAACACAGAGCTGACAAGCTGGAGCGTTGCTGGGGTCTGGCTCAGTCTCTCCGGGGCAGAGTCAGTCTGTTTAGCGTGCCCTTCCCTTTGCAGAGAGGCTCGGAAACACTCCAATTAATCCCCCCCCCATCTGCTTTCGGGCACGAGCTCCCCGTCTTAATCAACTTCATCTGCTTTCTGGACGTCCCAGACAGACTGCCCTTTCTTCCAGTCCCTTGGCTTCAGTGAGAAGGATGTCTTATTTACATTACAAGAATTATTCTTTCTCTACCACATCTCCTGTTTCAGGAAATATTGTCTTTTTTTCTTACATGTAACAATAATAATAGATATATATATTTTTTAAACTTACTTTACTTTTTTTTCTTGAAGTTTTAAACAAGAAACATAAAAAGTATATAGACAAAGCTGTTTTTTCTTCTTCTTTGAATTGCAAGGATTTTGAATCTACACCGTTCCACTGAAGAGGAAGTATTAGTATCAAGCGGGAATTCTTGTTAAAAATAACCCTGCAGGCGCTGAATAAATTGGCTCGGAGACTGGGAGCGGGAAGAAGCAAGCAAAGCAGCTGGGCACCTCTTACAGCTTTCATATCCACCGCCTCACCCCAACACACACAGCATGTGCACCCCGTCTATCAACTGCACCCCCGGAACCAGCTCCTCCACCCCAACACACACAGCATGTGCACCCCGTCTATCAACTGCACCCCCGGAACCAGCTCCACCACCCCAACACACACAGCATGTGCACCCCGTCTATCAACTGCACCCCCGGAACCAGCTCCACCACCCCAACACACACAGCATGTGCACCCCATCTATCAACTGCACCCCCGGAACCAGCTCCTCCACCCCAACACACACAGCATGTGCACCCCGTCTATCAACTGCACCCCTGGAACCAGCTCCACCACCCCAACACACACAGCATGTGCACCCCGTCTATCAACTGCACCCCCGGAACCAGCTCCTCCACCCCAACACACACAGCATGTGCACCCCGTCTATCAACTGCACCCCCGGAACCAGCTCCTCCACCCCAACACACACAGCATGTGCACCCCGTCTATCAACTGCACCCCCGGAACCAGCTCCACCACCCCAACACACACAGCATGTGCACCCCGTCTATCAACTGCACCCCCGGAACCAGCTCCACCACCCCAACACACACAGCATGTGCACCCCGTCTATCAACTGCACCCCCGGAACCAGCTCCTCCACCCCAACACACACAGCATGTGCACCCCGTCTATCAACTGCACCCCTGGAACCAGCTCCTCCACCCCAACACACACAGCATGTGCACCCCGTCTATCAACTGCACCCCCGGAACCAGCTCCACCACCCCAACACACACAGCATGTGCACCCCGTCTATCAACTGCACCCCCGGAACCAGCTCCACCACCCCAACACACACAGCATGTGCACCCCATCTATCAACTGCACCCCCGGAACCAGCTCCTCCACCCCAACACACACAGCATGTGCACCCCGTCTATCAACTGCACCCCTGGAACCAGCTCCACCACCCCAACACACACAGCATGTGCACCCCGTCTATCAACTGCACCCCCGGAACCAGCTCCTCCACCCCAACACACACAGCATGTGCACCCCGTCTATCAACTGCACCCCCGGAACCAGCTCCTCCACCCCAACACACACAGCATGTGCACCCCGTCTATCAACTGCACCCCCGGAACCAGCTCCACCACCCCAACACACACAGCATGTGCACCCCGTCTATCAACTGCACCCCCGGAACCAGCTCCACCACCCCAACACACACAGCATGTGCACCCCATCTATCAACTGCACCCCCGGAACCAGCTCCTCCACCCCAACACACACAGCATGTGCACCCCGTCTATCAACTGCACCCCTGGAACCAGCTCCACCACCCCAACACACACAGCATGTGCACCCCGTCTATCAACTGCACCCCCGGAACCAGCTCCTCCACCCCAACACACACAGCATGTGCACCCCGTCTATCAACTGCACCCCCGGAACCAGCTCCACCACCCCAACACACACAGCATGTGCACCCCGTCTATCAACTGAACCCCCGGAACCAGCTCCACCACCCCAACACACACAGCATGTGCACCCCGTCTATCAACTGAACCCCCGGAACCAGCTCCACCACCCCAACACACACAGCATGTGCACCCCATCTATCAACTGCACCCCCGGAACCAGCTCCACCACCCCAACACACACAGCATGTGCACCCCGTCTATCAACTGTTCAGTGCACTTCTTCCAGGTTTGACTACGAGATGATTAGCCCCAGTGTGCAGGTAACAAGCTCAGGTATGTCTTTTTATTAAACACAGTAAAACTAGGAATGGATTACACTGCTGTGCAATGGGAGTCTCATTGCCATCCCCCAGGCTCCCCCCCCCCCCCCCCCCCGTACCCCGTGTCAGACCTGGATTTGTGCCACCTATCTCTGCCAAGGCAAACACTGCACACTCCCTCCTTCCCTGCCCGAGCTAGGGGGGGAGGGGTAAAGACAGGGGGCACAGTCCCAGGGCAGACACAAAGCAGCCAGTAACAGGAACCCAAAACAGTCCCACCAGCTCTTTCTTTCATCAGCATGCACGTTCAATAAGTTGAGTTTTCTCTTGAATAAGTTCATTGTAAGTCTTTCGTGGACTCGGCTGCTTTCAATGTATTACCAACGGCCCCACAGGCAGAATGGTGACAGCAACTGGGCTTCATTAAGCATTAAGCTACAGTGCAGAGCCATTCACTGAATACGTTTCTTTACATGGGATAATCCTCTGCATACATATACATATACATACAGAAATGTAAAAGGGTATATAACTGCAGTGTACAAAATGACAATAATGAAAAGATGTACACAAAAGGTTTCTATGATTTAAAAAATGATTTATTGAAGACGAAGAAGGGCTTTTGTCCGAAACGTCCTTAAATAGATGATAGAAACCTTTTGTAAAACCTTTTTTCATTTTCTGCTGTAAAATCCTGTACGATAGCCGGGATGTGGCTCTCCGGCTCATCCCTGCGAGGTGAGTAAAGCACACTCTCGGTGCGACGCGCGCATTTCAAATCCCTGAAACGTGCGTGTGCAGAACACAAGGGTTCATTGGTTCAGATGGAAATGGGACGTTATTCACATCAAAACTCAAGCACGATAAATAAAAATATGTGGTTGAGCTTGAATTATTCCTGTCCCTGGTGACACATTTAGTGGCAGCGCCTGTATGCCTGACTAACATTTGTATATACTGAAGCACAAGCAGAAGGGATGCTGATGTCAAAATACAGACTCAGAGCCTTTCCTGGTACAGGGGCGCCATCTGCTGTTGAGTATTGGTATTGCATCTATATAAAAAAAAAACAGCTGACAGATTTCACAGTGAAGGGGGTTTACACTCAAACTCCACCACGGGGCAAAACACTGACGATCCTCATTGACTTCATGAACTCTTAAAAGACCACAAGAAGAAGTGATCAGACCTCTCTGCTAGTGCTAGTTATCTTTCTGAGATCTGAGCAGGTTACAGTACTAGGTGGTTTGGTCATATCACTTAACACATAACAATCAGGGCCTAATTTAGATTCATTTTGTCCCTGGACTGTCTCTGAGAAGGGAGGTGGAGGGGTGGAGCAGAGTGGTGGTAATAAGAGGGAGGAAGAGGAAGCAATTACGACTTATCAGATTCACCGAACCAGGACTGTCTGTCCGTCTGTCTGGAGAGCGTGCGTGTGTGTGTGTGTGTGTGTGTGTGTGTGAGTGTGTGAGTGCATGCGTGGGCTCGCTTCAGAAAAAGATGAATGGAGATGAAAAAAAAAATGAACAGAATGACTTCTGTGGGAAAAATTGTGCTGATGGGTGGAGTGAGAGAGAGAGAGAGAGAGAGAGAGAGAGAGAGAGAGAGAGAGAGCATTGTCTGGCTGCTCCAGCCTTCCTACCCAGTGACAATGCTGACCTCTCCCCTGCATCCACACTGAAGGGCTGTGACTCTCAGAGACAATGCTGACCTCTCCCCTGCATCCACACTGAAGGGCTGTGATGCTCTATTCACATTAAACCATTTAGAATTGCACAGTGACGTGCAGGGCGAGTGCTCTATTCACATTAAACCATTTAGAATTGCACAGTGACGTGCAGGGCGAGTGCTCTATTCACATTAAACCATTTAGAATTGCACAGTGACGTGCAGGGCGAGTGCTCTATTCACATTAAACCATTTAGAATTGCACAGTGACGTGCAGGGCGAGTGCTCTATTCACATTAAACCATTTAGAATTGCACAGTGACGTGCAGGGCGAGTGCTCTATTCACATTAAACCATTTAGAATTGCACACTGACGTGCAGGGCGAGTGCTCTATTCACATTAAACCATTTAGAATTGCACAGTGACGTGCAGGGCGAGTGCTCTATTCACATTAAACCATTTAGAATTGCACAGTGACGTGCAGGGCGAGTGCTCTATTCACATTAAACCATTTAGAATTGCACAGTGACGTGCAGGGCGAGTGCTCTATTCCTGTTTGTCCATTACCTTTTTAAAATCAATTCCAGTTCCTTTTTTTTTTAATCAATTCAAGCACAACATCATTGATCAAAATTGCAACGAGTAGTATTCTGTGACTCATTGGAATTGGAATTGGAATTAGAATTGCAGAACACGACTGGCTCCCGATCCTGCTGATCTGTGCCACGCATCCACAGGAAGGGACACCAAAAGGGGATCGCTTCAGTCTTAGCACAGCCAAGAGTCTGAGCTGACACTCGGGTGCAAGCTGAAAGTTAAGTTGGGCAATATGAATACAAACTTTGTGAAATACGCTCCAGTCTTCCTGCTCAGCTGAATGGTACACTCACAGATAGAGTTTGCTGCCCCCTTCTGACTTATTAGTGCACTACTTTCTTTAAAAAAGAGTTCATTGTACCAGATTTCATTGGGTCCTTTACGTGCTTCTCAAAATGCACCTGCCATCAAGTATTAAGAATCCAGGGCATTAACCCCCCCCCACACACACACAAATAGACGTTAATGATACCCTGAACATGACATTATAAAGGGAACAGCCTTCTGTGTAAAAAGTAACTGAGAGAGACGAGTCTAGATGCCACAGCTGGCTCATTTACTGGAGGCCTGGGTTTACATGTGGCTCAGGTTACAAGCAGAATATGTGTTGGTGGTCTCAGTTTACTCGTGTATACTGCTGTTAACTGCCTCACAAAACAAGCACAGTGGCGCTCTGCTTGAAAGAGGTACAGTTCCAGGGTGTGGGTGTGCCAGCCTCAGGTGATAGGAAGACAATGCAGTGACGTGTCATGCTTGTGATTAATAATCGTCCTAACAGGTTGAAAAGGCAGTGCACTGCAGTGGACTCTGACACCACTGGCTCAAGTGACTCACTAATGATAACTTCTAGGACTTCCATACCTGCGTGTTTTTCCTCTTACAATTGTATTTATTTATTTATTTTGACTTGCAGTGCTGCAAAATCTCTGCAGTCCAGTTCAAAGTAAGACTTTGCGTATTACAGGAAGAAAGAGTGGAAATAATGTTCCCCATTGCACAGCAGTTTGCTCCACTCCTGGATTTACTATGAGCTTTATAATTACTTAGCCACCCTGCTAGACACCAAAATCAGGAGGGGCTCTATTGCACAGCAGCGTCACCCATTCCAGGTTTTACTACCAGCTTGATTAGCCCCAGTGTGTCTAGGTAACAAGCTCAGGTGTACAGACGCTCACGCTAATAGACGGTAGTAATAGCACGACGACTCCTCCTCCTACCTCCAATGATGGTGCGAATAAGAGACGCATGCCCAGGGCAGTCCACCAGGGTAAACTGCAGCCGCTCGTAGCCCGCCTGCCCGCATTGCTCCTTGAGATGGATCGGGAGATCCACGGTGAACGAGGAGAAGCCCAAGTCCAGGGTAATACCCCTCTCTTTGGACTGCGGGTTTTTATCAAAGGCTGCGGTGGAAGCTGTGGTGCTCAGCGCCTTCGCTAGCGAGGTTTTGCCGCTGTCAATGTGCCCCAGTACCCCGATGTTGAAATTCAGTGTGCTACTAGTTTGAACACCACCTGCGTTGGCCATGACCGGAACTGAATTGCGATTTGCAGAAGCGCTGCACGGGGGAGCTTCTCAGCTCAGTCTGTCAACCAGCAAACCAACGATACTACTGAAAAAAAACCAATGCACTGCAAATACTTGCAAAACACCAAGCGGCAGTTCCTGCGTAACAGCGATTCACCTTCTCGCGGTGGATAATGACAGCCCTGAGTATTGGTTCCGCTGATGAGTTTATTGCATGCTGTAATGCTGTGTGTGCATTTTCATAACACTGTAAACGAGACGGGCGACTCAGTTGTGAGTCCTGGTTAAAGAGATTATTATTATTATTATTATTATTATTATTATTATTATTATTAATGTACCTTACAGTTCGCTTATTACCAAATTAACTGTGAATGCTAGCCTGTCTGCGGGCAGATGCAGCGTATGTTGTTTTACAATACAAACCATACTGCAGTACCTTTACTGAACTTCAGCGCTGAAAAAAGCTCTTTGAAAATGGTTACAGCATTCTATTATAATGTATTACTGTATGTTTTTCATTGCTCGGTTATTGTAAAGCTTTTACAATACGTAATATATTTAAGCAAAAATATAAGTTGTAAGTAAATTAAAAAATACACAATATTAAATACAATTTAAAAAGAGAAACTTTAAGAAAAATGCTACAAATAAGACAAAAAAACCATACACTACTCGTTTCCATGGGGACGCCGGCAAAGCGACACAACCGGAAGCCCTGGCGTGCATTTTGGAACGCATTTCGCTTTGACAGGCGAGCGTGTCGTCCAATCGTTATGCAGCTGCCTGGCAAATTGACCAATCAGAACTTTAACATTTTTTGAGAGTAACTGGAGCGGTACTTGATTAGAGTTCCCTAGTTACCCCACATGGTAACCCGCCAGTCCCAACGGTAAAAAAACAAACGACACGGGACAGAGCAAGACAGGCCGTCATTGTGAACTGCGTACCGGACGAGTATCCTTGTTTACCTACGCGTTTTGTTCAAACTGCAGCAGCTATGAAAATCGAAGAAGTTAAAAGCACGACTAAGACGCAGCGCATCGCGACCCACAGCCATGTGAAGGGGCTGGGGTTGGATGAAAGCGGGCTGGCGAAGCAGTCAGCAGCCGGCCTTGTCGGGCAGGAGAACGCGAGGGAGGTAAATGAAACAGTCCGTGTGTAAACGAGGGCGGCCCAGGAGCTTCTGAAACTAGAGACTTAAAAACAGCAGCGCATACGCGTAGAAATACCGGCCACGCTTTTCAGCGAGGGCACAGCTGAGAAAATTCCGATACTGGACTGAGCGAAATAACCCTAATCCAAAGAATGGGGCACAGGTTGAGCCTAGTGTTATAATAACGGTGATATAACTTTGTATAGTTGTGTGTAGTGAGTGTTGTGTGCATACAAAAATAAAATAACGTTGGGCATTTTAGTTATATTGAAGCACCACAGCACAGTAAATTTAGTCTGTATTCTTCAGTAACTTCACCCATTAATAATATAGTGCTGTTTTGTGAATGAAGATGCAGATTGTTGTATGTACTTTTTTTTTCAAAGTAATTTGTTTTTAAAATGCTGTTTGTTCTTTCAGGGCTGTGGGATTATAGTGGAACTAATCAGAGCGAAGAAAATGGCCGGGAGAGCAATATTGCTGGCTGGACCTCCAGGAACTGGAAAAGTAAGGGGTCGCTACCTCAAGGCTTCAGTATCTTCCCATGCAGTTATTTATGGAAATAATTGATGGAAATAAGACTCCTATTGCACAGCAGTTTCACCCATTCCAGGTGTTAATACGAGCTTGATAAGCCACAGTGTAGAGGTAACAAGCTCAGGTGTGTCTTTGTAAACTCAAAGTAAAAACCAGGAGTGGATCAAACTGCTATGCAATGGCAATCTTATTTCCATCCGTGCCACAATTTACTGTTGTACTGTACTTGATGTTATATCAGCAAACATTTTCTATTACGCCTTAGACTCTGCAAAACGTTGCTTCGTTTTCTATTATGTCTTATACTCTGCAAAACGTTGCTTTGTTTTCTATTATGTCTTATACTCTGCAAAACGTTGCTTTGTTTTCTATGTCTTATACTCTGCAAAACGTTGCTTCATTTTGTGGGAGGTGTGATTTTTGTAGTCAGTGCAGTGTTCTTGTGCTCAGCCGGTGATACGGAATCTAACCCCCCTGGTATCTCTGTTCCTCTCTCCACAGACTGCCCTGGCTCTGGCTATTGCTCAGGAGCTGGGTAACAAAGTGCCCTTCTGCCCCATGGTGGGGAGTGAGGTGTACTCCACAGAGATCAAAAAGACAGAGGTGCTGATGGAGAACTTCAGGAGAGCTATAGGTGAGCCAGGCAGCCGTCCCTTAACAACATCGAGGTCTATTCAGTAGATCTCTATGTCGCGGCAGATCTTAATACCGCTGCAGTTTAAATCATTATAGGGATGGAAATAACACTCCTATTGCACAGTAGCTTCACCCATTCCAGGTTTTACTATGAACTTGATTAGCCCCAGTGTATTGGTAACATCCTCAGGTGTGTCTTTTATTGAACTCCAAGAATGGATCAAACTGCTATGCAATGAGATCCTTAATTCTGTCCCTGATTCTGAACATATCAAAAGGTGTTTTTTTTTTAAGTTTTATTTAATGATTAACCTTGGCCAGTTAAACTTAAATGTAAGGCTTCGTATGGTAAACACATTCAATTCTATAATATTTTTGGGGAAAAAATATGTAATGCCAAAACATTATGCAAGATTCAGTCGTCATAAACAAGTTAGTAAGTGTGTATGAAAGTAAGTCATTAATGTGACGTGACCTTTCCAGTGGACAAACAAACTGCCCCATCCAGCCCCCGCTTGAAAATCCTCCTCTTCAAAAACAAAAGCCTTTGAGCCGAGCTGGAAGAAACCGCTCCAGTGTTCCCCGGGGGGTGCTGACGCTACCTGTCACAGGTGTGTGGATGGAGCCTGAGCAGATGAAACCCCTGTCATCGACACTGTCATCCCCCTGCAGAGATCCGCCGGGGGCGCGGGCGCTCGCCCCTAATCCAGCGCATTCTCCGAATGTCAGCGTGCAGATGGCTTCAAACAAATATCGGCCCTCTTGAAAGATCGGAGCGCGTCGCTGAAAAGCGCCGCTCTGTCACTTGCTTTGCAGATCTTGTACACCTGCCTGCAGCTGGAGAGCGGATTTCTTTCATTAAATTTCTTCTTTGTAGGAACATCGTGTACGTGTATACAGGCCAGCTGTCCACTCATAAGCATACCGTAGATGTGTGATTGTCCATTGTTTATGGGCAGGGATTACACTTGTTGTCAAACTAGTCTGTGACACCAATAATGATTACCTATGTTCTTTCTGGATGATGTTGTTCTAAATGTCAATGTAGAGACACAGTCTTTTTTGTACTGTTTGCATTCATTTAAATGTGATGATATCACCGATTTTAGACCAATGGGGTCTGTTCAGTTGATCCAAACAGTATCACGTTTAATAATAATTTCAGATAGAGATAAAGATAGGACTGGGTCCTGTTCTTAATGGTTTTAAACAACAGCTGTGTTTAAATCCAACACAATTTGGATCGATCTTTAATAATCCCCCTGTATTCTTTGACATGTAATTCTTTGTAATGCTACAGTACTATATTTTGCTTAGTGCAGCACATAGACTCTTTTTACACCAGTTTCGTAACTTGAACAGCTGGGTTTATTTCTTTTTGGGAAAGAGAAAAAGGAAAAGGCTTTCAAAACCATTCCCAAAGTTTTTTTACTGAATGTCAGCATGTTTACGACATCACCGTCTAAATAAGCAAGAAAGAAAGTGAGGTGAAGTGGACTTACAGCAGACAAATAGAGTGCCACAGCCAGCCCCCTGCCCGCCCTGCAAATCCTCCTCTTAAAAAAAACAAAAAAAAAAACAGAACTGCTGAGTTTAATAAGACACACATAAGCTTGTTGCCAGTATATCCACTGTGGCATGTATTAAAACCTGGAATGGGTGAAACTCCCATGCAGTAGGATATATGTATTTTTAGTAAAGTTTGTAAGGGTAGTGTAGTTGAACTGACCTCGCCCCCTCACTCGCTCTCTCAGGCCTGCGTATCAAGGAGACGAAGGAGGTGTACGAGGGGGAGGTGACGGAGCTCACTCCCTGCGAGACGGAGAACCCCATGGGGGGCTACGGAAAAACCATCAGCCACGTGATCATCGGACTCAAAACCGCCAAGGGAACCAAGCAGCTCAAGGTAGGAACTTACTTAAATAGGGTATGGACCCTGCACCCCTAAATCACTCCGCACAGGGACACACAGCAGCTCAAGATAGGAACTTCCTCCCCATTGGGTGAGGATACCCCCTTGTTTGCCCTACACCCTGGGTGTATAGATTTGTTTTGAAACAATGCAACACGATTACTCCTAACACACTGTGTATCGTGATACAGAGTGCATTGTGTATTGTGATTCCCCACCAAAAACACTAAACGCATAGATAGAGGAAAGTTATTGAATAATTAGGGTTATTGGAGGTATAAATGCATGATGGCATCTATAACATTTTCATGAATACCAGGCTCATGTAATCCACTCAAAACAGGCCCCTTGTCCTGTTTTTACCATGGCCCTGCCCTGCGAGACCCTGTGGTGCTGATGTGTGTGTGTGTCTGTGTCCCGTGTGTTTCAGCTGGACCCCAGTATCTATGAGAGCCTGCAAAAGGAGAGAGTGGAGGTGGGGGACGTGATCTACATTGAGGCCAACAGCGGGGCAGTCAAGGTAAGAGTCTCGCAATGCAATACAATTGTAATCATTTAAACACAAAACAAATACAAAAATCCTGAACGGCATTGTATTTCACAGCCGTTAATTATGAGCCAGAATTAGGCTGAGCTTTTTGTCTTGCAGCACACATTTAGACCTCTTTTTATATATAAATATGTATCGTATAATATATAGACAGAATAAAAGTATTGCTAATCTTAACATGACATCATTTCCGTCTGATACATTTCAGATGGTTCTGTCACATCTACGTCCGAGGCGATTAGGTTCCATAATGTAGGAGTTGCTCTTTTCAAATCACTGAAGATGTAATCTCGAAGACATGCCCAGTGCTCAAAACAAACCCCTGAGGTGCCCTTGCCTGTGTGCTTGCTTTGCCTGTGAAACACAGAGCCCACTAACTGACTTGCACATCAAAAAATCATAACCAATATTGAAAAGGGTGAATTAGTGAACTGCACTGTAAAGTATAGAAGATGACAACTGACTGTGGCATAAGTATGGAGCCCTGAATTGCAGAACATCCCTAACCTCTGTTTTTATCTGTTTGAGATTCTGTTTCTCACAAAGTTTATTGGAAGAGGTGCCACTCTTCGTTATCACAGGGCTAATCACCCGGTTATAAACTGACCTCCGCAGGATCATTGATCCGCACTAATTGTATTGCTTTCTTTTTTTTTCATCTGTGTTAATTGCCTTTCTGACTTTAAGGCAGTAATATAAACTTGCTGTTCCGCATACAATATTTGCAGGTTGTTTTGTTTTGCAGTGTCCTTTTAGTAGGATCAGTTAAATAAATATATACATTTTCATATATACACACACACACAATACATTCCAAGACCAGAAAGAAATAACTTTGACATTCAATTTCAGCTTCTCTGCAAGCAGGTGACAGATGATCTCTTCCAATATAAAACGTATTTGTTATTTTAAAACAAAAAAAGCCTGAACGAGATTAGTTTCCCTTACTTTGATCAGTGTTCTTCAAGCTCTTTTTAATCAGGACAGCTGGGCTGGAAGGATGGAGGGAGTAAAATAAAAAGGTGACATTTGGAGTTGTCGACACGGTTCTGTCAGGCTGCTCGCTCCCTTTCTTTCATCCCCCAACCCCCCCTGTGGTTGGCGGCTGCCTGTCACTTCGGAAGCTTGGCAGTGACTCCAAACGCGCACCTGTGTAGCTGTGTGTTTATTATTCTCATTACTCTCTCTCTCCCTCCTCCACACACACACACACACACAGAGCGACTCCAAACGCGCACCTGTGTAGCTGTGTGTTTATTATTCTCATTACTCTCTCTCTCCCCCCTCCACACACACACACACACACAGAGCGACTCCAAACGCGCACCTGTGTAGCTGTGTGTTTATTATTCTCGTTACTCTCTGTCTCTCCCCCCTCCACACACACACACAGCGGCAGGGCAGGTGTGATACCTACGCCACGGAGTTCGACCTTGAGGCCGAGGAGTACGTGCCCTTACCGAAGGGAGACGTGCACAAGAAGAAGGAAATCATTCAGGACGTTACCCTGCATGACCTGGATGTGGCCAACGCTAGACCGCAGGTACCTCCCCCTCTCTCTGCCTCCCTCTCTCTCATTCTCCCTCCCTCTCTGTGTCTTTGTTTTGTTATATATCGTTATCGGTATACACCTTCATGTGTTTAAACTTTTGAAGTATTAGGTATTTAGGTTAACGAAGAGCCATAGTTATCCGTAATTATTAAACGCAGACATTGAGAAAGAAGTCTAGTGGAAATGTTTGTCATTTCATCAGTATTTGTATATTTAATTTTATCGAGCTTGCTTTTGATATAGAAACAGTGTGAGATGGCAATGCGTATTAGATTTCCTGGTATTATTTTGTTTGCTCTATGTACTTCAAACATGCATATTCGTTTCAAGTAGACGAGTCGCTCGTTCTCTCTGTTTTTTGATTCAGGGCGGCCAGGATATTCTCTCCATGATGGGACAATTGATGAAACCCAAGAAGACTGAAATCACAGGTAAGATCAGAGGAGTTACTGATCATGTGACAGTAATGCTCTTGAGCCGTGCACAGGGATGGCTGGACAGTCTGTAGTTTCAGGCAGAAGCCAGGAGTCAAATGATGATGTGCGTGTATATAAATAAACATGAAACCTGTTTAATATGCAACAGAATAGTGGAAATAAGACTCCTGTTGCACAAGCTTGATTAACCACAGTGTGTTCAGGTAAGGAGCTCAGGTGTGGCTTAAACTCCTAGTAAAACCAGGACTGGTTCTGTGCAATGGGAGTCTTCTTTCCATCCTGCAGTAACACCTCCACCCTATACTCCCCTGTCTGGTTTGTTTTTCCTGTTTCCCCCCAGATAAGCTGCGAGGGGAGATCAACAAGGTGGTGAATAAGTACATTGACCAGGGGGTGGCAGAGCTGGTTCCGGGGGTGCTGTTTATAGACGAGGTGCACATGCTGGATATCGAGTGCTTCACCTACCTGCACCGCGCCCTCGAGTCCTCGCTGTCACCCATCGTCATCTTCGCAACCAACCGGGGGAACTGCCTCATCAGGTGAGACACGGCCCGGCCCAGATGCTGCCCCACCCATCCGTTTTCATAGACGGGAATTAGACTCCTGTTGCATGGCAGTTTCACCCACTCCAGGTTTTACTATGAGCTTGGTTAGCCACAGAGTGTAGGTAACACGCTCTGGTGGGTCTCATTAGACGTAGTAAACCAGGAATGGATCAAAGTGCTACGCAGTGTGTGTCTTATTTCCAGCCATGTTAAACCTCAAGAGACTGTAAGTACCTTATCCAACACGCAGTACCTGATAAAACAAAATGTAATCCTGGAATGTTTATTGCAATCAGCCAGGAGTTGTGCTCCTGTGCTGCTGGTAACTGTGTGTTTTTTGGGGTGGGGGTGTTCTTTCTCTTTCCAGGGGTACAGAGGACATCCTTTCCCCCCACGGGATCCCCCTAGATCTGCTGGACCGGGTGATGATCATCCGCACCATGATGTACACTCCCCAGGAGATGAAGCAGGTACGCTAGCCCTCTGCCTTTCACACTCCAGAACTGAAAACAGAAAAACACCTTTACTTAAAAACACATGTCATCTCTGCCTGCCATGGAAGTGCAGCCGCACAAAAACACTGCCTCTCGCAACTGGCCCCTGAACCTCTCCCAATTCTATTATACACTCTATCTCAGGGATGGAAACAAGACTCCTATTGCATAGCAGTGTCCTCCGTTCCAGGTTTTACTACGAGCTTGATTAGATGTGTAGGTAACAAGTTCAGGTGTGTCTTGTTAAACACGACACAAAACCAGGAATGGATCGGACTGCTATGCGATGGGATGGTGTTTATTTATTGTTTTATTGATTACATTCTCGGCCCCTTCAGTCTGTCTCAGCTTTACAAGGCTGCCAGAGTGAGGAATGGTGCTGTTATATGGGGCTCACGGTCCCTGCGTTATCTCTGCTTCACAACACTCGATCGCTATCCTGCCTGCATGGGTGTCTGACTCACAATCACTCATTGCCTCTCTTGGAAAAGGCGTCCCTGTGGACTGGCCCGTCAGATTTCAGCAAAGTCACGTGTGCTGTTGATTGATTGAAATTGCACTGTGAATAATGGACGAGAACTTGAAATCCATCATAAACATGAAGATACTTGTGATATTAATTTATGTGCAGGAGCTGCATACTCAAAGATCACTGCTTTTTAATAAGTTTGCTTGGATATTTGTTTCTCTGAAAGCTTGTGAAGCTTATAACTTCCGAACACCTTGTTGGATTGAACATTTTGCAGGCGTCTAATCATAATGGTGGGGGGAAGAAACAGGCACAGAATTTTATACACAAAAAAATAGATTTTGTGTAATATGGGGCTGTCTGTTTAACATGCTGATACAGGTTAACTTCACCAGCTTCGCAAACTTGTCCGTCCGTCCCCAGAGTATTACCCTGATATTTACCTGGAAAACTCGGAGATTCGTTATTTTTACAGATTTTTTTTCACCCATTTTTAAATACATTTTTTGTAACACTGCAGTAACCCAAACTGTTTCGTGTAACTTTAGTGGATGAAGTCATTTCTAGTTACTGTGTCATGCACCTCTGGACTACGGTACATCATACTAAACTAAAGGTTTGCACAACCCTCCAATTTTACATAATTATAAAAAAAAAAAGAAATCTTTATTTTCAATCAATATCCTCACTTTCCTGATCCAGTTTTAATTTGTCTTTTGTGCTTCCAATATCTCCCCGAGCCCAGATTGACCTCTCTGGCCCCCGGTGTGTCTAGTTAATCCCTGCCATGCGTCTGCTGTTAGACGCGGGTTCTTTAATGTTAAAATCTCTGCGCGCGTGGAAGGCTGTTCGGTGTGTTTAACCTCTTGTGACAGGCAGGTCACACTCTGAACAGAGATCGCAATCGCAGTCTTTTCTTTTGGTTTGTGTGTTGTTTTTTTATATAGGTTGAATCGTAGTTTCACTATTTTTTAGTACTACTATATTTGTAACCATGTTTTATTTGTGTTCTGTCTGCAGATTATTAAAATCCGCTCTCAGACAGAAGGGATCAGCATCAGTGAAGATGCCCTGAACCTCCTGGGAGAGATTGGGACGAAAACCACGCTGAGGTAGGCTCGAGTCAATGCAGGAAACTGTCTCTCTTACATTCATTATTTACTGTTGCTTTCTTGTGAGGTCTGTCTCTATCTATCTATC
Source organism: Acipenser ruthenus (assembly GCF_902713425.1). Classification (NCBI taxonomy): domain Eukaryota; kingdom Metazoa; phylum Chordata; class Actinopteri; order Acipenseriformes; family Acipenseridae; genus Acipenser; species Acipenser ruthenus. The sequence goes on from NC_081213.1 coordinate 28,221,367, forward strand.
TATCTACCTATCTATCTCGTCTATGATGCCATGCGATACATGCTGATGTAATGAACTACTGGCCTCTCTGACCTTGAGTGGGTGAAAACTAGCTTTTGTTTTACACAGCACCCTGTACTGTGTATTTTGTTTAACATAAAGCATAGTTCATTTTAATTTGACCTCATTTCCATCTGATACAAAGACATTTCAGACAGTGGCATCTCATCAATATAAGGCTCTGTTCTATCACCAGCACATTAATAGATCTAAATAGAAATACAGGAGTGTGTAGTTACCATGGCACCAAAAGCCTAGAGGTTTTCAAACACGCTTTCCCTTGACAAAGGTATGTCAGACATAGCGTAACATTGGGACGTTGGCTCTCTTTGAAAAACAAACACAAATGAAAATAATATATAAAGGGTTAAACGCAAAAGATGATTTAAAAACTCGTTGATTTCAGGACGTTTCAGACAAAAGCCGTTCAGCTGTGTGTAGCCCGGGTGGAGTGCAGATTTGTAGCTGTAGCAGATTTGTAGTCTGCAGAAACTTTCCAAGGCAATTCCTCATAGTCCCCCCCAGCGGCTGCTCCATCAGTCCAGCCCTGCAGTCCTGAGAGATGAGCTCTGCCTGTCCCAGATTGTGAGACGCATCGGAAGGGAACATCCCTCACATTCACAGCAGCGCATTTCTCACAACACGCTTGGAACCAGTTTGATAGAAAATGACAGAGCTGGGAGAAATGCATTAAACACAGATAAAAAACAAAACCCATCTCCACCAGCTTTTATGAATAGCGTTTTCTTGTTTCATTTGTTTCTTTTTTCTGCAAGTTTTAATAGAATTCTTAGAGCTCTCATGTCATAGTATATATGTGATATGTTTTGCTTTTGCCATAAACTTGGTGTGGCCCTACTATTTTTATAATACAAATAAAATAACACCACCAGTCTACCTAGCTAATTGTACCATGCTATCTGTAGAAGGCAGAAGCCGAGACATACGTATGTGTTTGAAGTAGAAACGCTATTTGTCCCAGCATCATGATCTTAGCGTGCCCCCCCTCCCCCTGCTGCTTAGGTACGCGGTGCAGCTGCTGACTCCGGCCAGCCTCCTTGGAAAGATCCATGGGAAGGACGGGATTGAGAAGGAGCACGTGGAGGAGATCAGCGAGCTGTTCTACGATGCCAAGTCCTCCGCCAAGATCCTGGCCGACCAGCAGGACAAGTACATGAAATAGCAAGCCCCCCCGAGCCTGCCTTCCATTAAATAAACGCCCCAGAGAACCGCAGCTCAGCAATCCCCCCCCCCCCCCCCCCCCCCCCCAGAGACCCACAGCTCAGAGCAATCCCCCCCAGAGACCCACAGCTCAGAGCAATCCCCCCAGAGACCCACAGCTCCGAGCAATCCCCCCCCAGAGACCCACAGCTCCGAGCAATCCCCCCCAGAGACCCACACTGCAGCAGCACTGTTTATTTTGTTTTTGCAGTGCAAGCCAGTTTATCTGAGATTAGTCTCTGTTTGTGGTTCAGGGTCTCAACTCTTTCGTATGCACGCTTTCAAATTTGCCTCGCTGGCATTTCCACTTTAATAAAAGCTGAGGCCGGTGTTGCAGCACATCAGATTTAAAATAAATATATGAGACCAGCTCCAAGTGCAGGGGCATCAAGGGTTTTTGAAATGTGCTGTTTGAGATTAGTTTACGGAAGCCTTTCTATGTGTAACACATTTGTACGAGTTTATGTTAAATTAAAACTTTGTGTTATGTATTTTTTTCATGTTAAAACAAATGCAACTTTTTTTTTTAATAAACCAAATGAAATACATTCTGCTGTTTTTGAAAGAGATTTTTTTTATCCTGGAATTTTATTTATTATCCTGGAGTTGAAAAATGGAAAACCCTGCAGTGTTTACAGTTAGGATCTACATATAGTGTGTGTGTGTACTCTGAGACAGCAAACGTTTGGTTATTGTAAACCCCTCTGCCTGGTGTGTGTGTGGAGAGGGGCACTCGCTCATCCAGGATGGAGATGTTTTTATTGCAGGCAGACAGAGGCATCGCAAGATTCTCTGAAAATCCCATCAGCAGCAGCCAGGCCGTGGCGTTTGTCACATCTTATCAGCCCTGACACGCAATCGCACAACAATTACAACATGCTCATATTTCACACTCCTTTTTGACGCTCCCTTTCGTGAAAAGTGACAAATTGTCTCTATCAATAACCTCGCTGTCCTTTTATAGAGAACCTGTTTCAGCAGCATGCACACCCCTCTCTCTCTCTCTCTCTCTCTCTCTCTCGATCCCTTCTTCTGTGTACCCCAACAAGAAGGAACCTTGGTGAGAGTGATCGCTAAGCTCAGTAAAAATGCAGGTGTTACAGTGCAGCGGAGTCAGAGTGTTTGGTAATGTTTTAGTTTTTTCACTGTATCTAAACTGTTCAAATTTAGAGTATTGGTTTCTTGTGTATATGTTTTTGCTCCAAATCAAATCCATGATGCATCCAGGGTTGCTTATGGTTGCAGCATGTTGATCTTATGATAGAGGTGGTTTAACAGTGGCTTGAGATGTGTAGGGCTGCTGATGGTGGCCTTAATACTGAAGGTGGCTTTATATTCCCGTCAATTGTAGCAAATGTAGACTGTAGCAAAGTGGCCTTAAATGCAAGCTAGTCTTGAAACAAGGATTTTCTGTACATGTAAAACAAAAAGTACAATTTCCAAAATCTGTGAACTATCATGTTGTAAAAAACAAAAAAAACACAACTGCAGGACTTCACTGAACCAAAATCTCATCTCTAGAGCAACGTTAACAAAAACAAAGTAGAACAAAAAAAAAGTCTGATCGGAATGACAGTAATGCCTCAAAAAACAGAAAAAAACAGACAAGTTGATAATAAGTTCTGTCAGATCCGTCAGCCCCCTCCTCCTCCTCTTCCCCTGTTCTCTCTCACTTCATCTCTTGATTAATGTTCCTCCCCTGCCTCTCGTTTTGTCACACATCTCATTAACATGTATCTTTGCATCGCGGAGAGACAGGCCGCCAGAGAAATTGTTCTTTCAAACTGACAGTGAGAGTGCTGGAGGATGAGGACCCAGACAGAGGTGTCTGTGGAGCGCCTGATGAACAGTGCAGCTTGTCCTAACGAGAGGGAGGGAGGGAGGGGCAAGGCAAACTGAATTTCACTTCAGAATCTTTATTGCTGCCAGCAGCAGAGTTTGATAGCGTGGACCCGTGGTGTTCAAGTGTGGCTCTCTCAAACTGTTCTAGTGCAGGACTTCATTCCTAGCAGGCCCTTGACCCATCCACACCTGAATTTGTTTTGCCGAGCTGAAGAATGCGAAATTAAGTTCTATCATTTAAAAAAAAAGAACTCCTGTATTGAGTATATATGAGAACAGGACAAACATCTAGGTTTTGTTAAGAACTCAGATAAGGACTGAGCAATCCAAAGCATTGCTCCAAGGTCTCGTTGTTTAACTGGCCCGAGGTGTTCAATGGAGTGATTGAACAAGGTCCTGGTTTGGAATGGACTTGCCGTGGGTTCTATAGAGGACAGCCCATGATAGTTTATAGAGTCCTGGGGTCGTTCCACAATAAGGATCCTCAAATCACCCGGATGAGCCCCGAAGAGGTCAAATTTCCTCCTGAGTGAAATGAACATGGCAGCACTCTGCAGTGTTTGAAAATAATGTATGTTTAAACCTAGATTTAACAGCTGATATCAGAGAATGACTCTCCCTGAATCATGAGCTGGATTGATTTAATCCCTGTTTCAACTCAAGGGTTTGAGTTGAAGAGGCAGTCGAACCTGTTTCTACCAACCAAGCGCTCAAGGGACCCCACGTATAAAAAAGATTGCAATTCTACAGTTCCTTCCAAAAACCTATACAGCTCATATTACAGACCCCAATTAGCATGAATCTTGGAGGACTTTGCCTAAGGTAAAGTTAGTTAGTGCAAGGTTAGTGGGGCTCAGACTAAAACAGGACAATCGTTTCCTGTAGTGAGCGAGCTGGTGAAAGGGTTTGTGGGAGTGAGCGAGCTGGTGAAAGGGTTTGTGGGAGTGAGGGAGCGGGTGAAAGGGTTTGTGGGAGTGAGCGAGCTGGTGAAAGGGTTTGTGGGAGTGAGCGAGCTGGTTGAAAGGGTTTGTGGGAGTGAGCGAGCTGGTGAAAGGGTTTGTGGGAGTGAGGGAGCGGGTGAAAGGGTTTGTGAGGGAGCGGGTGAAAGGGTTTGTGGGAGTGAGCGAGCTGGTGAAAGGGTTTGTGGGAGTGAGCGAGCTGGTGAAAGGGTTTGTGGGAGTGAGGGAGCGGGTGAAAGGGTTTGTGGGAGTGAGGGAGCGGGTGAAAGGGTTTGTGGGAGTGAGGGAGCGGGTGAAAGGGTTTGTGGGAGTGAGCGAGCTGGTGAAAGGGTTTGTGGGAGTGAGCGAGCTGGTGAAAGGGTTTGTGGGAGTGAGCGAGCTGGTGAAAGGGTTTGTGGGAGTGAGCGAGCGGGTGAAAGGGTTTGTGGGAGTGAGAGAGCTGGTGAAAGGGTTTGTGGGAGTGAGCGAGCTGGTGAAAGGGTTTGTGGGAGTGAGCGAGCTGGTGAAAGGGTTTGTGGGAGTGAGCGAGCTGGTGAAAGGGTTTGTGGGAGTGAGGGAGCTGGTGAAAGGGTTTGTGGGAGTGAGGGAGCGGGTGAAAGGGTTTGTGGGAGTGAGGGAGCGGGTGAAAGGGTTTGTGGGAGTGAGGGAGCTGGTGAAAGGGTTTGTGGGAGTGAGCGAGCGGGTGAAAGGGTTTGTGGGAGTGAGGGAGCGGGTGAAAGGGTTTGTGGGAGTGAGGGAGCGGGTGAAAGGGTTTGTGGGAGTGAGCGAGCGGGTGAAAGGGTTTGTGGGAGTGAGGGAGCGGGTGAAAGGGTTTGTGGGAGTGAGCGAGCGGGTGAAAGGGTTTGTGGGAGTGAGGGAGCGGGTGAAAGGGTTTGTGGGTGTGAGCGTCTGTCCTGCACTCAGTGTCTGGGTGATTAATTCCCTTCGCTCTCTCTCTGGTCCCGCCTGGCTCTGCTCAGTCCAGCTGGACGCTTGCTGATAAGACACGCTTCTCTGATCCGCTCTCTTCTGTCGCTGATTGCCTGTGTTTACCCTCAGCTTCCTGTCACCCAGGACGGCTGTCCAGGCCCCATACCCCCCTCCCTCCTCAACCTGAAACAAGACACTGACAGGTCTATCCACTGTTGACCCTCTCTGTCGACCTCTCCCGCTCTTCTCTCTCCCCTTCACCATTTCTCTCTCTTGTTTACCAACTCTGTTTCACTTTAGCCCTTATCTCTTCCCTCACTTTCTCCCTCGGAGAAAGGGAGGTTGCCTGCCTTCCTCCCTCACTCCAGTCCCAGAGATAAGAACCACGATCCAGTCCTGTCCTGTCTGCGCAGTGATTAATGAACGGAGCACTGCGGCGCCTTTGCGTTCTCTCTGTCTCTCTCGCTCTCTATATGTCTGCGATGACTCCGTTACAGTGAATCAGAGCTGGGGAGACTCAGTACAACAATACAAGAACCAGAGTCCTCCTCCAGCGTGCTCCTGAACCCCTCAGGGTCACGGCAAACAAAAGAGAGAAGGTCCCGCCACAGCCGTCAAACCGCGAGACGGGGCTGGCTGACGACGGCCAGCTTCTTTTCCTCTTTTATTCTCTCTTTGTAAAAAAAAAAAAAAAAAAAAAAAGCAGCTGTAATAAATCATTGTCCGTAGCAGGTTCTCCAGATCGGTGATAACAGATATTGTTTTTATTCATACTGTATTATTCGAGTGGTGAGGCAGGCAGCCAGCCAGCCGTCACCTGTCACTGAACGGGAGGGAGGGAGCGCGGGTCATCTGTCAGTCATTTTGTGTTCAACTGTGTTCATTTTCTTTTCTTTTCTCTTAACTTTATTTGATTCATGTTTTTTCTTGTTTTATCGGTTTCTTGGCTGGAATATAGATGTGGCACTACAGAGTTACAACAAATTCATTCCAATAAACGTTTCCCTGGATATAGCCAATTGGGCTATATCCAGGGAAACCAAACCTTCCTTGCATTACCTCAAGCCTGGACTGGACTGGAGGGAGCACCCTTTCTTTTAGGGGGTGAGGGAGGGCGGGAGCAGTTCAGTCTCCATGCCTCAAGCCTGGACTGGACTGGAGGGAGCACCCTTTCTTCTAGGGGGTGAGGGAGGGATGGAGCAGTTCAGTCTCTATGCCTTAACTCTTGCAAGCACCCAGTAGCTGGTGAAGAAAGTCAACTACTCTATCTGAGCGGTCTGTTTACAGAGCCTAGAAGACTTCCTCGTTGCATTCACACCGCGTGATAATGAGGAGAACTCAATATTGCATCAGCAGAAACCAGAGCCACTCTGCGTACATGCAAACATCACAAAAAGACAAGGGGGAAGGTGAATACAATGGAATGAATAGGACCAGAGTCTGGGGCAAAGCCAGGTTTTCAATTCCAATTCCATTGAAGGACTTGGAATTGGAATTCACATGTTAGAGATGTGTGTTGTGCTTATTCAGCTGCTTTCATTTGAAGTCAGTTTAAGTAATTTGTTGCCACTGTGAGAGGAATTGGAAATGGAACTGGAAGTGAAGAACAGGAATTGACCCCGAACCTGAATACGAAGAAACCAAACAAAAACAGCAAAGAGACTCCTTTAATATGACAATAGGCCTCCTCCTCCTCCTCCTCCCGCAGCAGATCACAGCAAAATCAACGAAGAGCAAGAACAAGAGAGAGAAGAACAAACAGCCGTGACCTTTGGAAGTCCGGAGCTCACAAGCAGGGGTCAGGGGTCGCCTCGTTGTCAGGAGGATTGGCAGGTTCCAGATCCTTTCCTCTGATTGTAGACGAGAGAAATACGACCTCCGACCCCCCCCCCCCCCCTCACTCATCACACGCCCCTCGTCGTCCAATCGGCTCGCTGTAGAGACAGGGCTCCTTCTCTCCTTCCCCTGGGACCCTGGCTCAGTGCTGAGTGTGTCAGAAAACAAAGGGGTCTGGAGATGGGAGACGTGCATTTCTACACACCTGCCTCTGAGAAGCAGGCTCCATGGCTGACTAGATCCAGTGCTACAGTTTCACTCCTTTCATCAAAGGCTGCTGGAGACAGGAGATTCCTGAACTCCACCCTACCAGCTTCCTTCGGTATTGGTGCAGTTAGCATGGCCTGTCATGGGGTTTTTAAGTATCTAGCTATGAAATAATTCTTTCGATTTCCTTTCTTTGGAAATGCATTGATCGCTCTACAGTATGAAATGTGTATGAAACTAGACCCTGTTCCTCATTCTGCGCGGTTCACCCACTGTGAATATAAAGTACAGGCACACGTCTTTTGAAGCGGTTCTATTCTGCTGCAGGAGGTATTGTGCAGTACTGAGGCACTGTCAATGGCCATCACTGGGTTCAAGCATCCAATGAGCAGGAGTGGTGGCCCTGGCCTTGAACCAGAGGATCTCAACCCAGCACTCCCTGGAACAAGAGTCCCCACCTCAGAGAGACAAACAACCACATCTGAAAGGAAGGAGCTTCTTACAAGTGTAATCTCTCTAGAAATCATCCAATTGGTCTAGTATTGATAACCGATTCATATTGTGCTTCTATTGCAGTAATATCGGAGCCTGATATATCAAAGGTGTGCTCACCTGAAACACCTGAAAACCAAGACGATCCAGGGAGAACAAGGACAGGGGGCAACCCTACCTGGAACCCAGGCGGCCAGGAGAGTGCCAGTCTGGGCAATGTGACAGACCTGCCCCATTAGCAAGCAGCTCCAGTATTGCTGCTCTCACACCTGTGCCTAGCAGGTTAGCTGCAGTCTGTATACAGCAGTCAGACAGCACCGTCTAGTGGTAAGGAATGGAACTGCACGCATCACCCATCTAAATGCACCACTGATATCCCGCATTGCAAACAAATACAGCATTACCATTAATACTATGGAGTGCATGGTGGTGGCCGTGTCTGTGACATATGGAGACGACAGAGACAGAGATAAAAGCTAGAAGCTGTCCTCTGTGAATTAGAAAAGAAACTAAATTAAGTCTAACTACCCTTAGAATCCCAGATCATTTTTCCATGTCTTATTATCCACATTTACAACCACTGAAATACGACTAATGTATTATTTCAGCCGGATAAATGAATATGCCTGTAATCTGACGTGCGTCTAAATAATTCAAAATACAACATCTGATGACGTTCAATAAATTAAAAACGAAATTCACTGAGCAACCCCACTGCTTGTTAGTGTTACCTGTTTAACTAACGCTGACGCCGCATGCACGTACCGGTCAGCACCGCCTTTCATCGCGGGCGCTGGTTTTATTACAAGCAAAGTGAAATGCCGTTTTGTTTATTTTTGATAAATGGTTCAAAATTGTTTTTTAAACCTTTGAATTTCCCGCGAGCGACGCCTTCCACTAACCCTGTTTTTGTTTAATATTTAGTTTGGTAGATTCGCGATAATCATAAAACTAAACAGGCCACAATTTCTCAATCCCAATCAACTGAGGTAAATACGTTTTTTGTATGATTTTTTTTTCTTTATATAATAAAGAACAGACGCATTTGCTTTCTGTGGTTTACATTAACTAACATTTGCTTGTATTTAAATATGCACTTGAATTGCGCAAATTACAGTTAAGCACCTTTATACTAATACACATACAGTTACAATTATTTTACATCCTATCTACTGTACAAAACTATATCGATAAATAAAATAAACTGGAAAATGACACTGTTTTTAATGTCAGCTCAGCAGATTCGCCGCGAAACTATCCGTCAATACGAGTTAGTTAACACAATAAAAAAAAACAGCAGGGTAGTTTAGAATATAAAATATGCATATATTAAAATAGCATGTATGAATACGCTATTCGCATGTTTTATTAAATATATTATATATACATGAGGAAAGTGCGAATCGTGTTCGGTGTTTAAAATCGCACGAAACAGATTCGTCACTTTGGCAAAAAACCGCCGGGACTAAAATAAATAAATAAATAAAATTAAATTAAATATTATCTTTAAAAAAACAAACAAGCCCAGTATGTTTTATTTTGACTTTGTACGGTTAATGCCGTGCTGCTTTGTTGATTTTGAAAGGTAGAAACGGTTATTCTCGAAAGTGCTGGCTCGCTTCTTCGTTGCATGCTGCAGCTCCGCTTTTGTTCATCCCAGAAACGCTTTCAATGAAAATCAAGCACATTTTAAAATTACTTTATTATTTATTTAAAAAGAAACCACGGGAGTATAGGCGGGCCCCAGACGTCACATTTCCAGTAAGTCTCATTACAAGGCTTTTAAATTGCAAAACATTGTTGGCGTTGTGGTGGGAAATATATACTGAACTTCAGCAAGACCATTTCTGTCATGTTATTTATGTGTGTGTATTAAAACCAACACCATTGGTAGTGTGAACACTCAGTATTTCTGTTGCCTCCCTTTCTAAATACACCGCGTACACATTTCCTTATCAATATGGTAGCTTTTTTATATACATTTTTAATATGTAAACAAATAAATCTCGCTGTTGTTTTACCGCCGAGGAAAACGCGATAGAGTCTGTGCAAAGAGTACCGCTGTCATCCGTATTCAGTTGGCTTGTGTAAGGTATTTGTTTTCATTCAGGAAAAGCCTAAAATAATTAATTCTTGTCTTTCTTTTTTTTTAGGATTCAAGGTTAACAGTTTTCTAGAATTGAATAAAAAGCGACGCAGAAACAGCGGGGGTCTGTCCTGCTGTGTTAGTGATCTGCACATCTCTCTCAACTGAACTGAATATTCATCCACAGAGTTACCTGCCAAGTAACCTGCAGTTCTTACTTGAAGTTACCAAACAAACTTCGTGTGTTATTATTTTTTGGGCGGAGGGGAGGGTCGAAGTGGAAAAACACGACATGATGAGAAGTTGACGGGTTTTACTGCCTTCTTTGACCACCCCTGTTTTTTGTTTCACTTCACACTGATAAAATAAATTGTAGACTCATTTTTTGGAGGGGAGTTCTAGTTAAAAAACGGTACTTGAGATAGCAAAAAAAAAAAAGTTCTGACGTGACTAAGGGGAAAGAAGAGAGAGGGGAGATGACTCGTTTGTTGAACTTGAAGCTGGTAAGTTCTTGTTTTTATTTATTTATTTATTTATTTATTTATTTATTTATATCTTGCTTGTGTATGCCAGTAATAGTTTATATTGCTAATAAAATGCTGTTACAACTACATGCATGTTACTGTGTTATAGTAAACATGGCAATTGCTGTCTATAGGCCCTAGTGGGTGGTTGTTTATTTATGTATTAAATGTCGTTAGCTTTTATGAGTCATCACGATCGGTTGCTAGCATTATTTGAGTGCGTGTTAACGGTTTCACTCCATTATCTTTTTCATTTTTAGTGTAAACTGTTACACTGTTAAACTCAAGCTCTCAAAGCATTGATTCATCGAAGGCAAGTGACTGCATCTTAATACAACACGTGCTTTTATATCCAGAATGGAGGGAATCACTTTGGAATTCAATAAATACCTGTATATCGAAAGTTTTAACTGTCATTAGGGTAATATATTATGACTCGGAAGTGATAAAAAAGGTTGACAGCAGATGCAGGTACTGACAGTTTCTCCTGCTCGCTTCCTGCTTGCTAAGCTGCCAGTCCTGTACTGAGTTGCATCACTTTAAAAACATAATTTCCGTATATGTCTGTAGTTTATTTGACTGCATTGGCGCTGGGTTGGGAGATCGGCTGTTTCTCCTCAGCTGTTGTGTGGGGGTTGCTATGGTGAGGAAACACTGTTGGATATTTTAAATATGGCAGGGGAAAAATACAAATATTCAGAACAGATAAATAGCACTGTTTTTAGTTTTACTTTTTTTTTAAAGATCATTAAAATAAGTGTAATTTCTTCAGGACCTGAGTTACAAAACTGAAAAAGGCTGATGCAACTGAAATGCAAATATTTCACACATTCCTTCCTTCTTTCTTCTTTCTTCTCTTCCTCCCAGATGTAACCCGCTGCAGCCACAGTCGTCGCCGCCGTTGCAGCAATGGGTCTGGACTTCGACGTGAAGACGTTCTGCCACAACCTGCGGGCCACGAAGCCCCCGTACGAGTGCCCGGTGGAGACCTGCCGCAAGATCTACAAGAGCTACAGCGGCATTGAGTACCACCTGTACCACTACGACCACGACAACCCCCCTCCTGCCCAGGGCACCCCGCTGCGCAAGCCCAAGAAGAAGGGGCGCCAGTCCCGCGGGGGGGCAGGAGGAGGAGGAGGGGGCTCCACGCCCGGGGGGGGGGACCAGCCCAGCCCAGCCCACTCAGAACTCTCCCAGTCCCCCAGCAGAGAGACCATGACCTACGCACAGGCGCAGAGGCTGGTGGAGGTAGACATCCAGGGCAAGGTGCACAGGATCAGCATCTTCGAGAACCTGGACGTCGTTTCGGAAGAGGAAGGAGAGTCCGAGGAGCCCTCCGGGGGGCAGGGGGGCGTGGGGGGAGGGGGTGGGGGGGATTCAGCAGGTGCAAAAGACAGGCCCGACACCCCTGCGGCCAATTCGGGCAACTCGGGAGCCAGCGGGGGCAAAGGCACCAACACCACCCCCAAACCGGGCAAGCACAAGAGCAAGGAGAAGAAGAAGGAGGCCTCGGGGCACCATCACCACCACTACCACAGTGCCTCCTCTGGACCGGCGGTCAAACTGCCTGAGGTGGTGTACAGGGAGCTGGAGCAGGACACACAGGACGCACCCCCAAGACCTGCCTCCTACTACAGGTAATACACACACACACACACACACACACACACACACACACACACACACACACACACACACACACCTCCTACCACAGGTAACACACACGCACACAATCACACAGACACCTCATACTACAGGTAACACGCAACTCTTTTTTTGAAAAGCTTTGCATCTCAGCCCCTGTACCCGTGTGTCTGTGTCCCTCTCTGGGTGCGTCTCAGGTACATTGACAAGTCTGTGAAGGAGCTGGACGAGGAGGTGGAGTACGACATGGACGAGGAAGATTACATCTGGCTGGACATCATGAACGACAAGCGGCACGCTGAGGGGGTGCTGTCCATCCCCCAGGAGGTCTTCGAGTACCTCATGGACCGGCTGGAGAAGGAGTCCTACTTCGAGAGCCACAACAAGGTACCCCAGCAGTCGGCTAATACCTCCTTTCCATGGCTTGAAAACCCTGCTGCCCCTGATACTTCGTTTCCATGTCTTGAAAACGCTGCTGCCCCTGATACTGCGTTTCCATGTCTTGAAAACCCTGCTGCCCCTGATACTGTGTTTCCATGGTTTGAAAACCCTGCTGCCCCTGATACTGTGTTTCCATGGCTTGAAAACCCTGCTGCCCCTGATACTGTGTTTCCATGGTTTGAAAACCCTGCTGCCCCTGATACTGTGTTTCCATGGTTTGAAAACCCTGCTGCCCCTGATACTGCGTTTCCATGGCTTGAAAACCCTGCTGCCCCTGATACTGCGTTTCCATGGCTTGAAAACCCTGCTGCCCCTGATACTGTGTTTCCATGGTTTGAAAACCCTGCTGCCCCTGATACTTCGTTTCCATGGCTTGAAAACCCTGCTGCCCCTGATACTTCGTTTCCATGGTTTGAAAACCCTGCTGCCCCTGATACTGCGTTTCCATGGTTTGAAAACCCTGCTGCCCCTGATACTGTGTTTCCATGGCTTGAAAACCCTGCTGCCCCTGATACTGCTTTTCCATGTTCATTTAGCCAACCTGCATTGGCTGTGAATCCGAGCTGCCCTGATTCTATTTCTGATCCTTTCCCAAAGCGGGCCAAAGGGGTGGGTGGCATTACATCACAACACTGACCAGTCAAGTGACGAGTGGGTGTGTATGTCACAACACTGACCAGTCAAGTGACGAGTGGGCGTGTACATGTAATCCACATCCAGGGTGAGCAGGTGTCCCGTGCTTTAATAATTTTTTTTTTTTGTTTTTTGTTTTTTTTTAGAAACAAAAAGCTCCAAAGAATTGAATTGTCAGTATAATTAGAGCAAAGCAATAACGTCCATCGTTTGAGTTCAGTCAACCAATGAGTGCGACCGAAGCCACGAGGCTAGGAAAGAACCGCATTTCATTGAAACAGAGTCGTTTCACTGAACTCGGTAGACTATCGATGGGGGTTCAGGAGGAATGCGGGAGGTTAATCCACGCTCATGGAAACCAGGTGTAATAATACTTCTCTGTTTAGCAGTAATAACAGCGTTTCTAAATTGTTCCTGTCATTGTTGTTCCCTGCTTCCCCAGGCGGACCCCAGCGCCCTCATCGACGAGGACGCCGTGTGCTGCATCTGCAACGACGGCGAGTGCCAGAACAGCAACGTCATCCTGTTCTGCGACATGTGCAACCTGGCCGTGCACCAAGAGTGCTACGGGGTGCCCTACATCCCCGAGGGCCAGTGGCTGTGCCGGCGGTGCCTGCAGTCCCCGTCCCGCGCGGTGGACTGCGCGCTCTGCCCCAACAAGGGCGGCGCCTTCAAGCAGACGGACGACAGCGGCTGGGCGCACGTGGTGTGCGCGCTGTGGATCCCGGAGGTCTGCTTCGCCAACACGGTGTTCCTGGAGCCCATCGACAGCATCGAGCACATCCCCCCCGCGCGCTGGAAGCTGACCTGTTACATCTGCAAGCAGCGCGGCTCCGGAGCCTGCATCCAGTGCCACAAAGCCAACTGCTACACGGCTTTCCATGTGACCTGCGCACAGCAGGCAGGGCTCTACATGAAGATGGAGCCCGTGAGGGAGACGGGGGCCAACGGCACGTCGTTCAGCGTGAGGAAGACTGCGTACTGCGACATCCACACCCCGCCCGGCTCGGCGCGCCACCCCGCCTCGGCCCCCACCTCGGCCGGGGCGCTGTCCCTCAGCGAGGGGGACCCCGAGGACGAGGAGGAGCCCCACGAGGAGGAGGGCAAGGGGTGGAGCTCGGAGAAGGTGAAGAAGGCCAAGGCCAAGTCACGCATCAAGATGAAGAAGGCGCGCAAGATCCTGGCGGAGAAGAGAGCGGCCGCGCCCGTGGTGTCCGTGCCGTGCATCCCCCCGCACAGGTTAGAGAGGGGGAGGGGGCTGCTGTGTGTGTGCGTGTGCGTGTGTGACTGGTTGCATGCAGTTTTTGTGTGATGAGGGTATTGTTTCAAGAAATAAGTTATACAAAAACTTGTTGGTAGAACATCAAGCTTTTTGGAGATATTAAGTGCTAGAAAAAAGTTGTTAACTAAAACATATTCACCCAGCTGCAGTTGTGCAGAAGAGCTTATTCTTAATAATGCTATTATTATTATTATTATTATTATTATTATTATTATTATTATTATTATTATTATTATTTCTAATGTTGTTCTTTACTTTCATCACTGGAATTTGGGAGTATGTTGTGATTGTGACTTCTAAATTAGTTTTTGTCTCTTATTTGTCTCCTGTCTGTGCCTGTGTGTGTGTGTGTGTGTCTGTGTCTCTCTGCTTGTGTCTGTCCGTGTCTCTCTGCTTGTGTCTGTCCATGTCTCTGTGTCTGTGAGCGCAGGCTCAGTAAGATCACAAGCCAGCTGACCCTGCCGCGGAAGAGCCAGTTCATGCAGCGGCTGCACAGCTACTGGACTCTGAAGAGACAGTCTCGCAACGGCGTGCCGCTCCTGCGCCGGCTGCAGACGCACCTGCAGTCCCAGCGCCACCCCGAGCAGGTGGGTAAGCAGTGAGGGGGGGCAGCCCTCCCCCGTCCCCACGGGACTCTCGCAGGTGTGAATTCAGAACAATGCGGCAAGCTTGCTGTGTGGGATTGGGGCTATTTAGGGGTGTTAGATTTAGTTTCATTTCAGGGATGGAAAGAAGACTCCCGTTGCTCAGCAGTTTGATCCATTCCTGGTTTTTAATATGAATGTACTGAGACACACCTGAGCTTGTTACCTGTGCACTGGGGCTATTCAGGCACATAGTAACATCTGGAAAGGATGAATCTGCTATGCAAAAAGAATCTTATTTCATCCCTGAATTTCCTAAATGTTTAGAACACACCAGCAGACTTTCAGGCAAGTTTTTCTGGCAGTTTAAGTGGCTAATTACTGGAGACATTTTAAGCAGTTTTCACTATGTGGTTTAAGTCAGAATTGTTCAGTGTTGTGGATAGTACTTTTCACACAGTGCAAATTGCCTGGAAATTCGACTGTAGATGACATAAGTTGCTTTTATAGGCTGTCAGAAAAGATTGCCTCGTGCTTTAGGTTAATCCTAAACTTTATACCACGATAATACAGTAATTATTAAGACACATCAGAGCTTGTTATCTGTACACTGCGGCTCATCAAACTCAGTAGTAAAACCTGGCGTGGGTAAAGCCACTATGCGATGGAGTGTGATTTTCATGCCTGGTTAAGATCTCAGTGTTCTGATGTGTTCATGTTGTATTCTGACTCTGTGTGTGCTAGCAGTGCAGTGTGTTATATGTGTGTGTTTCTATTCTGCAGGACAGCGATGAGAAGGACAGCTCCTTGGAGAGTAGAGTGGTTTTTCCTGTAAGGGTTAACTTTATTTGATTTATTTCTGTTGTTTTTGCAATCTCATGTAGCACAGACGCTGATTTCTTAAATGTGTTCCTCCAGAATTCCAGTCCCAGGCAATCATTGCTATAATACTGATAGACTGTTACATTACTTGCATCACTTTTAATTGCTACAGTATTTTAATCATTTTTGATCATTTGTCTTTCTTTTAGATTTTTTTGGTATTTTATTTTAATAATTTCACATTTTAATTTCTACATCATATATATATATTTTTTTGTAATTGTCTGCTCTTGATCACACAATCAGTTTGATTTGTTTTCAGTCTGTGTATTTTCTCAGGCTGTAAATAGGAATAAAGGACCTTATTTGTATGAATTGTTTCTGTATATTTTGCAGATGTTCCCTTGCAAATAAATATAGTATCGCTGTTTTGCATGTTGTGAGCTGTGGTCAAGAGCCCTTCCTTGAGTTAGTACAGTGCAGCGCAGTGCAGTGCATGAAAGCCCCCGAAGGCAGTATAGTGCAAACTCAAGTAGCTGGTGTAGTTGGTCTGGTTTGCCGAACCCCCCTGGTTACACTTTAGCTCGGGCTGAATGGTTTTAAATGGGGTTTTTTTGTCTGTTTTTTTCTGCTCAGAGGGAGGGTGACGAGAAGCAGAGCGACCTGAAAGAGCAGCTCAAGTCCTGGCAGAGACTGCGGCACGACCTGGAGAGAGCCAGACTGCTGGTGGAGCTGATCCGCAAGAGAGAGAAAATCAAACGAGAGTCGGTGAGAGAGGGAGGGAGGGAGAAACTGAAATGAGAGAGGGAGAAACTGAAACGAGAGGGAGGGAGGGAGGGAGAAACTGAAACGAGAGAGGGAGAAACTGAAACGAGAGGGAGGGAGGGAGGGAGGGAGAAAGGCAGGGACATGGGAAAGGGGAGGTAGCTGTGTGACAGTGTATGTAGTTGGGAAAGGAATTTATTGTGTCCTTTAACTTGCAGTGTAATGTTTTGTGATGTAGAAATAATAACCTTTATTTTATATAGCGCTTTTCCTGTGGTACATCGCAAAGCTCTTTACAAGTAAAATCACAACCGACACATACAACAGTCAGAATGAAAAAGTAATCATTTAAATAATATAACTTCTCATTAAAGTAGGTAAAAAGTTTTGAAAAGTAAGTTTTCAGTTGTGCTTTAAAAACAGCAGCACTCCCTGAGCCCTTCATTTCAAGGGGAGGAGCACTCCGGAGCCCAGGGGGCGTCACTGCAAGATGCCCCCTCACCCAGAGCGGAGCCTGGTTATAGGGACTCTTACCAGTCCAGAGGCTGCAGATCATAAGTCACGCACAGGAACACAGCTAGCTGGTTATTGACTGGTCCTGTGGCTCTAGATGTAGTATACAGTATGTTGCATTGTGTATTATTGCTGGTGCTTGGTATTGTAATGCATTGTCCTGTGTCCTGCAGATCAAGGTGCAGCAGCTTGCCATGGAGGTGCAGCTGACTCCCTTCCTGATCCTGCTCAGGAACACTCTGGAGCAGCTGCAGGACAAGGACACCAGCAACTTCTTCACTGACCCTGTGCCGCTGGCAGAGGTACCGCCCTGGGCTGTCTGTGTGTGTGGCAGTGGAAGTGGCTGGCTGGCTGTGTGTGTTTGTCTTTGGCTGAGTGTTTGTGTTTGTCTGGCTGTGTGTTTGTCTTTGGCTGTGTGTTTATCTTTGTCTGGCTGTGTGTTTGTCTGTTTGGCTGGCTGTGTTTGTGTTTTCACTGGTTTATTTTGTTGTATTGTATCTCTCTATCTCCTCTCTTCTCTCTCTCTCTCTCTCTATCTCCTCTCCTCTCCTCTCTCTCTTTGTGAATGTGTTGCTGTACGCCGTACCCCAGTATTAACACTCTGTCTCCCCTTCTCTCCCTCTCCCCACTCCCTCTGTCCCCTTGTCAGGTGCCAGACTATCTGGACCACATCAAGAAGCCGATGGACTTCCAGACGATGTTGGTCAGCCTGGAGGCTCACGAGTACCGCAGCTTCGAGCAGTTCGAGGAGGACTTTGGGCTCATTGTCAACAACTGCCTCAAGTACAATGCCAAGGACACGGTGTTCTACCGGGCCGCGGTGAGGCTCCGTGAGCAGGGGGGCGCACTGCTGAGGCAGGCCAGGAGGCAGGCAGACAAGATCGGCATCGACTTCGAGACGGGGCTGCACCTGCCCAAACCCCCCGCCGCAGAGGGGCAGCGCGGCCAGCTGGGCCTGGAGGATGGTGAGAGGAGAGGGTCACTGTCCG